>NC_079168.1:30763642-30881142 GCF_947568905.1 Ostrea edulis
TTCGAGAAGTGAAGAAAAAACGAGTTTACACCGAGCCACTGAAATGGGGAAAGGAAACAAAACCTCATGTTGATGTTTAAGAGCCCTTGAACGTTACGTATGTAAGTGAATTAAAGCTGAGAGAAAAATGCATTTAGAACAATAGTCAAGTCATAAATATTCAACAGCATACTTTCAGCAGCAATGCAGGAAAAGTCCCAAAAGACTTGAACTGCACTTTCGAGCTTTCTGAGTTTCTCTGTAAAATTTTGATTTGGAAAAACAGAGACTTCAGAATGTTCGACTCCTTTTACCCGGTCTCATTTGGGCCAAATTTGAACAGCTGCCTTGGACTTTACACTAGCTAGTTCAATAATGATTGCAGGAATAAAAGTTGTGATTGCGATCTCCTTCGTTTCTGTTTAATCATTTTTTGTAAATATGTTTATGGTGCTACTGTTGGGGCAAACGCAGCCAGTGTATATTTTTATGCGTACATCGATTTATCTAGGTGCAATAATGTAGCCCTCTCCAATTTTTTTATTCTGACGTTTTTTGGAAGGGGCTACAATTCTATAGAATCTTCGTAATGGTGCAAAATATTTCAATGAATAATTTGTAGTAAGCTCCATGTCTTTACCTCCAATATTGTTTACACTAGAACGAGCACCAACTTTGCACTTAGGCATGTCTAATAAAGGTGTTTTTTCATTAAATATCATGTACTACATGCGAATTTCTTTGTCTGCTCACCGCTGCGGTGGTCTAGAGGTGAAGCGTTTGCCCCGCATGCAGATTTAGGTCGGGGTTCGAATCCTGGCCGTTACAGACCTAAGTCATTAAAAGAGGTAGTGACAGTTCCATCACCAAATGCTCGGCATCAGGTGTCAATGTCACGAGTCCACGGAGATGACCTTAAAAACGGATGTCCCGTGTCACAGTAGGTGTGGCACACTAAACAACCCTCACTGCTCAATGGTCATAAGTGCCGAGCGTAGGCCTAAATTTGAAGCCCTTCACTGGTATTGGTGACATCTCCATATGAGTGAAAAATTCTGGAGAGGGACGTTAAACAAGATACAATCAATCTTCGTCTGCTCTGTCATTCTTATTATCGCGAAATCTCGTAGACGGATCTACCGAAAAACCTAAATGTTGACATTAGAAAATGTAGTTACTTGAGAAAATTCCAACCAAGAAAGAAAAATCATATGGTGGCAGAATTTTTTTTTACACTCTGCTGTTAATTTTTTTAACTTGATATAAAATTTAAACCTTTTCAATACTGATGAAATCACTTTCTCCTCCAATGTAAACACTACGTTCCATCAAACATGGCGCAGAGTATGAATCAAGAAATTGGAATATAAGGAAATTGTTAAAAATTGTAGAATAGAGTCCCACAATCCTAAGTTGCAGGTCGTGAATTTATATATTGTAAGAAATGTATGATATCATTCTTATTTATGTAAAGGAAGCTAGTAAATGTTCAGAATTATTGAAAATGTGGAAGTGAATCACTCCTGCATCTGCACCATTATGGAAATCCTAAGGAGTTGTAGCCCCCCGCCCTCCCCCAAGTCAGAGAAGGCTAATACATTATTCAGTCTATGCGAAAGACATCGGACCGTCGGACCTGACCGATGTACAGTGCCTGAGGTCCGATGCATCATTTTTTACACCGGACCGAAATGTCCGATGTCTCAGTGTCCGGTTTTGAACTTTACTATTTTGATGCGGAGTCATTTAAATATTTGTTATAAGAAAAAATAGCACACAAATCCAAATATGTAAATGAATGTGATTAAAACCGCATGGACCATCTAAAGTATTATACGGGAGGGATCCCAAGTATAATAAATAAGATTTCCTTGGTTTTGCATTTTCACGTGTTTCACTTTTTTACATTAGGTTTTTCGGTCTGACAAAATTTGGTTCGGTCCGGTGTGTTCTTTGATTACACAGGACCGAATGTCCTGTGTGGTCCAAAAAACTTTCGCATAGACTGCATTATTGCACTAAGATTTATCCACAACAGGCATGCAGAATCATAAAATTCCATAGTGATCCGGACGGGTATGGATATTGTTAAAACATCTTGCAACATGACTTTAGATATTTGATCCTCTTATTCATTTTGTATATGTATACATACACACAGATGCAAGTCGTGTAGATGCATTTAGGAGACATCATACACGAGTCATGTGACTACATTGAAAGAAAATGAGTGTAAACTATGTAGCCCAGACTTAGGATTTTTAATTCTCCCTTATACATGTGTTACCATTGGGCCATTAAACCAGTGACTGTTGAACCAGGAGTAATAACATCAGAGACCTGTTATTCTCATTCAAATGCAGCTATCAGTATTTTGTCTGATTATATTTCAAGTTAACTGTTTACAAGACATAAGCCAATATTCAGATTTCTTTATCCAATCTTTATCAAACTTTCAGGAATGCAACCTTGACTCAAAATCTGAGTTTCTATTTGTTTTCAAGGTTTAAAAATTGCAGGTGGTCCAAATCAGTTTCATAGAGGAATATGTCCTTTCCTGGCTTTAGCACTACTTTTTATTTCTACAGATTTTTGTACACAGCTGAGGGAGATGGGTGTTCTGGTAAATATAGGATGGGGTCTGTTGCTGAGCTCCAGGTAAATATTCATCTTAGTTTGAACAGATATGCATGTCCAAATTATTGTACCATCATTTCATGTTGTTCAAAAATGATAAAGTCAGTATGTTCTATGTAATTGATTGTGTATGTTTCATTTGTATAGATATGATGAATATTAACTCTGCTCTGTGAATAGTAATGCACTCCATATTAACTATTTCTTGATTCTATTCCTATATTGACTATTTCTTGATTCTCTGTCTATATTGACTATTTCTTGATGCTATGACTATATTGACTATTTCTTGATGCTATGACTATATTGACTATTTCTTGATGCTATGACTATATTAATTATTTCTTGATTCTCTGTCTATATTGACTATTTCTTGATGCTATGTCTATATTGACTATTTATTGATTCTCTGTCTATATTGACTATTTCTTGATGTTATGAGTATATTGACTATTTTTTTATGCTATGACTATATTGACTATTTCTTGATTCTATGACTATATTGACTATGTCTTGATGCTATGACTATATTGACTATTTCTTGATTCTATGACTATATTGACTATTTCTTGATACTTTGACTATATTGACTATTTCTTGATGCTATGACTATATTGACTATTTCTTTATCTTATAACTATATTGACCATTTCCTGATACTTTGACTATATTGATTATTTCTTGATGCTATAACTATATTGACTATTTCTTGATGCTATACCTATATTGACTATTTCTTGATTCTCTGTCTATATATATTGACTATTTTTTGATGTTATGACTATATTGACTATTTCCTGATACTTTGACTATATTGACTATTTCTTGATGCTCTAACTATATTGACTATTTCTTGATGCTATGACTATATTGACTATTTCTTATTCTCTGTCTATATATATTGACTATTTCTTTATTCTCTGTTTACATTGACTATTTCTTAATTCTCTGTCTATATTGACTATTTCTTGATTTTATGACTATATTGACTATTTCTTGATTCTCTGTCTATATTGACTATTTCTTAATTCTCTGTCTATATTGACTATTTTCTCTGTCTATAGTACTATCATCTATGGCACCTACTCAATCCTGGCACATCTTTGTGAAGTCGACGGAAAAGTCCCATTTAAATCTTCCTCTGTTGTACTGATTATTGAAGTAGGAAAGGTAAGTACATACAGTTAGTAATCAGTTATGGATATCTCAAATTCAGATATCAATTAGTAATGTACACAGTCACGGATATCTCAAATTAGATATTATTTAGTGATGTAAACAGTCACGGATATCTCAAATTCAGATATCATTTAGTGATGTACACAGTCACAGATATCTCAAATTCAGATTTCATTTAGTGATGTACACAGTCACGGATATCTCAAATTCAATGTACACAGTCTTGGATGTTTCAAATTCGGGAATGAATTTTTCTATTCAATCTTATGACAAGATTTAGATATCAATGATTTCATCATGCATTACATAAAATGTGTGATATATCCTGTCAAAACTTTAGATTGTTATAAAAGTTTCTTGTATTTCTGTATCTGCAGCTGTCATTGAAACTGAAATAGTTATTTCAGAAATTGGGGTTGGGTACATTATATCATTACATAAAGTAATTATTTGTGATTAAGGGTAAAACATTGAGTGAAATCTGAAAATAATGAAATGGTGTGTAGTAAATGATACAACATCTTTAAATTTCACCATGCAGTCTTTACACAGTAGTCTCTCCGTAACAAAATGTTCATTGGTAACTGTAAGTTGCTTTAATTCCATGGGGATAAATATCAAAATTTCATGATTTGTTACGAAGACACAATCGTGATGGGTTTAATTTCATGTTATTGAAAAATCAACTTTTCAATTACAGAAGCATTGAATTACTCTTGATATATATTCACCATGGGTTTAATTTTATGTTATAGAAAAATCGACTTTTCGATTACAGAAGCATTGAAATACTCTTGATATATATTCACCATGGGTTTAATTTCATGGAAAAATGATGAATCATGAATCTAGTGAAATTAAAACCAATATCTGCATGTATATTCTTTCTAGTGTGTGTGTGAGGATTTTATTTACTTGTTCACTATAGTTTTTTGTAAATCTTTAGAGGAGCTGATTAAGGTAGCTCACTACACTAAAGCTTTATGACGCTACGTCAAAAAATGGAGATTTAAATGTTTTGTGAAAGTATTTGTATCGATCGATTTGTTTGTCTAACATCGTAGCTCAGTGGTTAAAGCATTGGGCTGGCGAACTGCAGATCTCGAGTTCAAATCCACCAGAGACTTTTGTTCATGTGTGTTGAAATAATTTTTTTGAAAATCATGTTTTTATCCAAATTTGCATATTTTCTGCCTTTTTGGCATATATTCCTAATATATATCATCATATCTTTTATGATTAAACCAATTCGTACTGATTTGAGAAAATATTTCTGGGTGTAGTGAGCCATCTTAAGGAATCGCTGTGTACAGATGTAATTATTTCACTCATGTTTGTGATATGTATACCCCTTGCTCTCAAGAATCTTTCACTCATGTGGAAATGTCATCATTGCCGGTGAAGGATTGCAAAATGTCGGCCTATGCCTGGCGCTTACAGCCTTTGAGCAGGGAGGGATCTTTATCGTGCCACACCTGCTGTGACACGGGGCCTCGGTTTTTGTGGTCTTATCCAAAGGACCACCCCATTTAGTTGCCTCTTATGACAAGCTAGGGGTACTGAGGACCTATTCTAACCCGGATCCCCATGGGACTTGATAAGATGAAATGCACAAGGTCTAAATTATTGCTTCTGATGGAAAGTTTTGTCTCAAGGAATGCTCCTGTAAATATCACATATGATTCAAAATTCATGGCTAATATTAAAAGCTTTTAAAACATAGTTCAAATGCTCATGTCAAGGTCACAAGGTCATTAATATTAGTAGAAACAGAAAGGTTTTATCACAATGAATGTGGCTGAACACCCCTTCCCACATCTAACATCGACCCTTTGGGCTGAACACACCCTCCTTATGTCTAACATCGGCCCTTTGGGCTGAACACCCCTTCCCCGCTTACATGTACCACTCTGTAACTCCCACTTTGAACCCCCTTGCACTAACATCTGTGTAAGTTGGTAAATAGCTAGTATATAGCTAATGTACATTGTTGTTATTTATGTCCGACTTAAAATATTTAAAATCATGGCCCCCAGGGGTAGGGTTGGGCCACAATAGGGGATCAAATTTTTACATTTTATATGTTACGTCCTCAGAACTGCTTACTAAAGTATCGGAACATGAAAAACAATTAGGAATTTCATTTTATCCTCAGAATGATGTGCAGTAATTAATTTTAACAATGCAACTAATATGGTATGTAGTAGACTAAGGCAAATTAGCCCAGGATGCAGAACTCTGTTGACAGATGACTGATTCAGGTGAGCATTGTGACCTATACACCTCTTGTTGTAGTTTCTGGTGTCCTGGGTGATGCTGATATGGCAGACGAAGGGAAAACTTCCAGAAGATGTTTCATGTCGCTCTTTCCTACATTATGCAGTCCCAGGATTACTGTACAGTGCCAGTAATAATCTCTCCATGATGATGCAGGTGTACATGGATCCTACCACATTTCAGGTGTGATGTCAATTGTAGATTACTTTTATTTTGTGTTGTACTGTATACAGGATAATGTTCGCCCCCGTTTTATTTTGTGTTGTACTGTATACAGGATAATGTTCGCCCCCGTTTTATTTTGTGTTGTACTGTATACAGGATAATGTTCGCCCCCATTTTATTTTCACTCCTGCTTTATTTTCACCCTTGTTTTTAGCTCACTGGATCCGAAGGCTCACATGAGCTTTTCTGATAGGGAAAATCTTTTAAAATCTTCTTCTCAAGAACCACTGGGTCAGGAAAGTATAAATTTACATGACAGCACCCTGACATAGTGCAGATTCAAGTTTGTTTAAATCATGGTCACTGGGTGGAGGATGGGGTCACAATGGGGATCAAAGTTTTACATACAAATATATAGGGGAAATCTTTAAAAATCTTCTTCTCAAGAATCTCTGGGCCATTTAAAGAAGTTTACATTTACATGAAAGCTTCCTAACACAGTGCAGATTCAAGTTTGTAAAAATCATGCCCCCCCCCCCCCCCCCCCCCCCCCCAGGGGTAGGTTGGGGCCACAATAGGAACCAAGGTTTTACATGCAGATATATTGGAAAAATCTTTAGATAGAGGCCAAGGTGACTCAGGTGAGTGATGTGGCCCATGGGCTTCTTGTTTACATTAAGTTTTTTTTTATAATGTAACACATTTCATTGTATAGTGTTTTGTTTTTATTCAGATAAGAGAACTCATGTGTGTTTTGTACAGAAGTTTTATGTGTTTTGTACAGAAGTTTTGTGGGTTTTGTACAGAACTTTTATGGGTTTTGTACAGAACTTTTGTGGGTTTTGTACAGAACTTTTATGTGTTTTGTACAGAACTTTTGTGGGTTTTGTACAGAACTTTTATGTGTTGGTTTGAACATATTTTATTGCATATATAATATACAAAAGGTTTGAACACAAGTTCTTACAACTTACGAGGTTCTCACCTTAGATTAATTGATAACAATTGTCATAAAACATATGTATAGACAAAATGAATACATGTACACATAGCATAAAGTGAATTACTATCATGAGAATCTGCCTGAATTAAGTATAAATTTGTGAACAGCATTAAAAATTTTGCTGTTAGTTTCATAACCCAAATTGTCACTGCCCCAAATTAAAATCCGTGTATCAATAATAGATAATTCTTGTATTTGAAAAAGTTCGTTAAACATAACATTTCTTACTACTGAAAATCTTTTACAAACAAAGAAGAAATGATATGCATCTTCTCTCATACCACAATGACAGTTAGGAGAATTGACAATGTTTTTTCGGTGTAAATCATAGTTCAGCAGACAGTTGTGTCTTAATTTAGTATGAATTATATTTACTATTCTTTTGCCAAGAAGAAAATGTTTAGGCACTATTGAAATATTGATATTATTAGAAATGTTTCGACGGAACTGACAGATAGAGGTTAATTTCTTTGCTTCGTTTGCTAAAGAGTTCCGTTTGCGAATGGCATCTGGAAAAAATGAATTGTTGTATGTTTCTTGCTTAGTTCTAGGAGGTATATAGTCATATTCGTAACGAGTATTGTAGCGTGATGTATCCTTTTGAAAATTGTCAATGATATCCCCTAAATATTGTGGTACAAGATTGAGGTGAATTTTGTACATTGTCATTAATTTTGCGATTTCCCATCTTTTGCTTAGTGCTTCCCAAGATATGTGTTTTGTACAGAGCTTTTATGGGTTTTGTACAGAACTTTTATGGGTTTTGTACAGAACTTTTATGGGTTTTGTACAGAACTTTTATGTGTTTTGTACAGAACTTTTGTGAGTTTTGTACAGAACTTTTATGGGTTTTGTACAGAACTTTTGTGGGTTTTGTACAGAACTGTTGTGGGTTTTGTACAGAACTTTTGTGGGTTTTGTACAGAACTTTTATGTGTTTTGTACAGAACTTTTGTGTGTTTTGTACAGAGCTTTTATGTGTTTTGTACAGTACTTTTGTGGGTTTTGTACAGAACTTTTGTGGGTTTTGTACAGAACTTTTGTGGGTTTTGTACAGAACTTTTGTGGGCTTTGTACAGAACTTTTATGTGTTTTGTACAGAACTTTTATGGGTTTTGTACAGAGCTTTTATGTGTTTTGTACAGAACTTTTATGTGTTTTGTACAGAACTTTTGTGGGTTTTGTACAGAACTTTTGTGGGTTTTGTACAGAACTTTTATGTGTTTTGTACAGAACTTTTGTGTGTTTTGTACAGAACTTTTGTGTGTTTTGTACAGAACTTTTGTGGGCTTTGTACAGAACTTTTGTGGGCTTTGTACAGAACTTTTGTGGGCTTTGTACAGAACTTTTATGTGTTTTGTACAGAACTTCTGTGGGTTTTGTACAGAACTTTTATGTGTTTTGTACAGAACTTTTATGTGTTTTGTCTTTTATAGGTGCTGAGTAACCTGAAGATAGGTATAACAGCTGTGCTTTACTGGGGTTTCTTAAGAAGGTGTGGGTTTGGTTTACTAAAATTGTTACATAGATCTAAAAACTCATCACCTAATCAATTTTGTGAGATTATATGTACATGAAATTACGATATTAACTACGGTAAAAACTTCTTATTCACATCAAAATCACAATTTAATTGACATAAAGAATAAAATAAATTGCAACAGAATTAAGATTTGGTCTTAGTCACAAGTTCTTTTGTACAATGTGGCCCTACATTACAGAATGAATTTAAAATGGTTCTATCATTTTGAATAAAATTTGAAAACATGGTGTTATTGTAGAATAATGCTTTAGAACTGTTGATTTTTAAAAGAGAGAGCTACATACTGTAGACATCAGTTTCTAATGGGTGTAACATATCTCGTTCTGTTCTATAGGCCTTTAACCTTACGTCAGTGGATTGCAGTAGGAATTTTAACGATGGCAGGGACCCTTGATAGGTAATGTATTTTATTTATTTTTCTTTCACACAAATTTTCAAATTGACCATGATCTGGTTTTATGTGATCAGTATCAACAAATTGTCATATACATTGTGTTTATTTCTGCAATACATATATAGTTTCTTTTTACATTAACCAGGAAGAATGTTGTTTATCATTCAAATGTTTATACGAGTTCATGATTATTTTATCACTGCAGCGGGGTTGTGTTTGCCTCTGTTACTTTACTTCCTGTACTTTCCTCTGTTCTGCGGTTTACGCAATAATTTGTACTCAGTAAAGGTGACTTCATGTTTTCATCAGACATCAATAGGTTGTAACTTCTGTAAATTCCTTATATTACACGAGTACTTTACATCGCTAAATGACTCATAGACATCAAATCGCGAGAACATCAATTCTGAGTGGTCTGTTGATCAAGAGTTATAATGTTTATTTTAGCAATATGAAAATAAATGAAGTAATTTTATTTTACGAGTAATGGTGCTTGTGAAATTACGTGAAAATAATTTGGTTGTGTGTGTATATAGGAATCTACAGCAGAGGGTAACCTTTACTGTAGATTTCTAAACATATGCGAGGAAATTAAAGCTATTTACTTGAAAATTTCCTGTAGATTAAGGACCCCAACTTAAACAATGATTCAGAAGCAAGTGGACTGGTAACCAGAGAACATTTGTGTTTATTACCTAATCTACGTCATCATAAATTGATATTACATATTTTTTCTATTTTCCAACTTTAATCAGCAGAGAAAGGTACACAAAATTATCAGGGGTGAAACAGTTCATCACGTGACCTACTATTACCCGATCACGTGACGAACTGTTTCCTGGTCATGTGAGAAACTATTGCCCAATTAGTAGATTAGGTAATAAAACAATTATTTCATGTCCACTAGGGAAACAGTCAAAACTATTGCCACTCAGTAGTGTCGAAGACCCGGGAAACTTGTCCTCAGCCTATGGCCTCTGACAACAGTTTCCTGGGTCTTCGCCACTACCTCCAGATGATAGTTTTGACTGTTTCCCAAATAGGCATGAAATAATTGTATATTGTTTATGGATATTTTTACTGTTTGTTCTATAATCCAGAACATGGTTAAGACTACATTTGGCAGTGACATCAGATAACACTGCATTTCATCACACAAACTGAATATGAAAACATACTCAATTTTCTCCTTACTTCCCCAGAATGTCCCAAACCAAACTTGGCAGCCACAGCCTTATGTGATCTTCCAGAATCTGTAGCTTTCACTATGTGAAATATTACGTCCAAAAATATTTTTGCCATTTACATGAAGATGAAGGGGTAGCCATTTTACAATCTAACTAAAATCAGATCTTCTCTAACCGTTACACTGGAGAAGTGTAACAGTTAGAGAAGATCTGATTTTAATCAGATTGAGCGATATTAGTACTGGCTTACATTTGCAAGATAATTAGGGGACACGTCTTCAAATGAACGGTCAATGAGATATATTCATTAAGCAAGATCATCAATGAAAGCAGACACACTCATATTTTCTTTATATAGTGAAACCTGTCTAATCCGACATGCACCGGGAGACAATTTTTTTATTGGAATACACAGTATGTCAGAATGAACTTTGTAAAAAACAATGAAATTAAGAACGAAAATAAGTGTTGGAACCTCCAGTGAAACGGATTGCACAGGTGTTGGATTATCCAGTTTACACTGTATAAACAGATGTTGGATTAGGCAGTTTTTACTGCATTATACACATATGTCGGATTATCCAGTTTACAAAGACATCAGATTATCCAGTTTACATTGTATACACAGGCATCAGATTATCCAGTTTACACTGTACACACAGGTGTTGGATTATCCAGTTTACACTGTATACACATGCATCAGATTATCCAGTATACGCTGTATACACAGGTGTTGGATTAGACAGTTTTCACTGTATACACAGGTGTTGGATTAGACAGTTTTCTCTATATACACATGCATCAGATTATCCAGTATACGCTGTATACACAGGTGTTGGATTAGACATTTTTCACTATACACACAGGTGTTGGATTAGATAGTTTTCACTGTATACACAGGCATCAGATTATCCAGTATACGCTGTATACACAGGTGTTGGATTAGACAGTTTTCACTGTATACACAGGTGTTGGATTAGACAGTTTTCACTGTATACATAGGTGTTGGATTAGACAGTTTTCTCTGTATACACAGGTGTTGGATTAGATAGTTTTCACTGTATACACAGGCATCAGATTATCCAGTATACGCTGTATACACATGTGTTGGATTAGACAGTTTTCACTGTATACACAGATGTTGGATTAGACAGTTTTCTCTGTATACACAGGTGTTGGATTAGAAGTTTTCATTGTATACACAGGTGTTGGATTAGACAGTATTTACTGTATACACAGGTGTTGGGTTAGACAGTTTTCACTGTTTACACAGGTGTCGGATTATCCAGTTTACGCTGTATACACAGGTGTTGGATTAGGCAGTATTTACTGTATACACAGGTGTTGGGTTAGACAGTTTTCACTGTTTACACAGGTGTCGGATTATCCAGTTTATGCTGTATACACAGATGTTGGATTAGGCAGTATTTACTGTATACATAGGTGTTGGATTAGACAGTTTTCTCTGTATACACAGGTGTTGGATTAGAAGTTTTCACTGTATACACAAGTGTCGGATTAGGCAGTTTACACTGCATACACAGGTGTCGGATTAGGCAGTTTACACTGCATACACAGGTGTCGGATTAGGCAGTTTACACTGTATACACAGGTGTCAGATTAGGCAGTTTTTACTGTAGTTATGTTCTTATGTTGTAGTTATGGAAGTTATGTGTCCAAAGGGAAGAATTTTTCTGAGCTTTACATCACGATCACTGGATTGGTGATGATAATAGCACAGTGTGTTGTATCAGGAATGGCCTCCGTGTATGCAGAGTACATCCTGAAAAAACAAAAAGAGGTAATCCTGACGAGACTGTCATGTTCAGTATGAGGTGACCCTGACTATGTGCTATCTGATAGAGCTCTGTAGAATTCCATGACATCATTATACCCCCCGCAACAAGTTGTGGGGGGGTTATACTGGAATCGGGTTGTCCGTCTGTCTGTCCGTCCGTCCGTCTGTAGACGCAATGGTTTCCGGGCTCTAAAGCATTATCCTTTCCACCTACCGTCACCATATCATACATATGGACTACCCATGGGATGAAGATGTTCCCTATCGATTTTGGGGTCAAAAGGTCAAAGGTCAAGCGCACTGGACATCGAAGTAGCAATATGGTTTCCGGGCTCTAAAGCATTATCCTTTCCACCTACTATCACCATATCATACATAAGGACTACCCATGGGATGAAGATGTTCCATATCGATTTTGGGGTCAAAAGGTCAAAGTTCACGTGCACTGGACATCGAAGTAGCAATATGGTTCGGTTTGTCATGCCATTTGTTTTTTACACTCAGAAAAGAGGTAGTTTATACCTATTACCAACACCCTTTGGGAGATTAGGGTAAGCAGGGGGTATTCTTAGTGAGCATTGCTCACAGTACCTCTTGTTGTATTCTGAATTTATAGATGATTGGTTGAATGTGGGTTTTTATTTATTCATTTATTTTTTTGTTCATGCAGTCAATAATTTTGTATAAAGAGAGATTTCAATGTAGAGGAATTAAAATATGGAATTCTTTCTGCCATTGGGTAAAATTGAAAACTAACAGCTCATAAATACTAAACACATATTTTGCTCTGAATGTGACTACATGCAAGTAATCAATGACAAAGGTCAAGTCTGGTAGAAATTTACTCACATGTACAAAAATGTAACTCCTACCCCCATGCATGTGAGACTTTGTAAAATCACATTTTGTCTTTTTCATCCTATCAAAAACACATTGAAGTTTTTTTTTAAATTTGAGTTAAGGATTTAATATAATTTGGAGAGGAAAATACATGTATAAAATTCTTGTTCAGGAGAAAACACTGGATTCATATTCTAGACTTGGGAGTTGTTTATAATCGGGGGGTGGGGGGTGTGGCACGGCTTACTCTGACGTCCATTTCAGAGAGAAAGTGAAAGAGTTTTAGTTTTGGCCTATAATACTGACCGATCAAAATTGTATTTTATAGTTCTACCTGTTATCCTTTGTCCTTATTTTCACAAAAATCTTATGATTAGAATAAAAAAATTATTTCTTTAAGCAAGTTTTGTCAATGATGAATATTCTTTACACATCTGTTTAGAAAATCAGCAAATGATAAGAAATAAAGAGATCATGGTATTTGTAAATTTAGATTTTGTGGAAAGGTTTTTTGTGAAAAGGGCCAGTTTTTTTTTTTTACAAGTGTTACCCATTTTTTGTTTCAGATGTCCCTTCATTTCCAAAACATCATGCTATACACATGGTTAATTATCATCAATACCTCCTTTTGGATCTATGAAGAAGTTGTTCATGAAGATAAAGGTATGTTGCAAATTGTATTACTAAATCAAAAGAATTGATGCATTACAAATAGAGGTGTCTCTGTTTAAGGAGGAATGACACTTCGTCATAATGGCTGACTTCCTTTTAAAACTCGAATGAAAATATAAATATTAGCAACACTTGTCTATTCCTTTTACATGTAATTGCCTAGCTTGGTAGCTTAGTAGGTGAAACATGTTGTCTGCTGATCTGTAAATCGTGGGGTCGAGTCCAGCAGGGGATTTTTTCTCAGATACTTTCTACTAAAACTGCATTTTTAACTAGATAACGTAAATTTGACAATTTTCAAAATATTATTGTACATATCCTCCACTTTTCATCCATATATATAAGTTATTTCATCGTCAGAACCTCGGGTTTTCTCTCTGTTACACTGCATTTAACATTGTAACGGAGAGAAAACCTTTGGGTTCCGACGATATTCCTCCTTTTCTGTGCTAATGCTGGATTTTCATGTTGCAGACAACACTGGGAAGTTTCACCTGTTCAGAGGTTACACCCTGCCCACCTGGATGATTGTTGTTACACAGGTAAAGAGTGTTCATTTCAATCATACACAGGTAGATCTTTGAAATCCATATTTTATGTGCTGGGAGGCTAAAGAGCAGAATTTATTAAAGTAATTCCACCCTCCTGTGATGTCATCAGATTTTGCAAAATCAATGATTTATTTAGATTTATGCTTGATACAGTCAATGATATTAAGATTTGCAAACCACAAGCCATTCAGGCAACCATTTTCAGGAAATCCACATGCCCGAACTCAATTTCACTTGCCCGAAGAAAGTCGTTGAAAATGAAAGTAAATTGTACGCATGCGAAATCTGAATAATTCTCAAGACAAATCCGGAACAGACCGAGTGAAGATGCGTAATTAATGGGACGAATGCCTTTGTTTGGGGCGAGTTATTCTAATTCTATGACTTGAGTATGCGCGTAATATTTATTTACCTCCGATTGTCAAATTAAAACTCCGACGGATAATTTTTTTTTAAAAGCCAGTCGGACTTGTTGCCAAGCGGATTTTACAAGTCCAACAGGAAAATCACTGGCCGCGGGCGTTCGGACTACCGCTGATTTCGCAGACTTTTGATAGGAACATAAATTTTGTTAGAGTCTTTCGATAGTTATTGTAAAAGATCTTGTTAAAAATAAACTATTTCAAAAGTCTAAATTATAGATGAATAATCAATGATAAGTATAAAGATATTGAATCCAAGGGCAATAACTCTGTTTTCATTGATTTCTTTATCAAGTCTATTATGCGATAGATATTCTTTAATTTTTTACAGACATTTTGTATGTTTTTGTGAAGAAACAGTTTCATGAAATTGTTAAGAATGCTATGATATCGTCATAAGCAGTTTTTAAGAAATTTTGACAACGCTGTTTAAGGAAAATTGCAATTTTCTGACGGTGATATATGATTCTGTTTATGTATGTCTCGCATCTTAAAAAGTGTGATGACCAATGTATTTTGTTTGATAATTTGTTAGTTTTAACTCTAATAAATGGAAATAAATACACTTTTAAAACTTATCTCAGTCAGATAAAACTGCATGCAAGTATGGAATTACCTTAAAGCGCCATGACAGGTCATGTGTGCAGTCAGGTTCATGACATCCATATTCATAAAAAATGAAGCATTCTTGTTAGTTATGCCCCCCCCCCCCCCCCCCCCCCATAACTTGTGGGGAAAACACCCCCACTAAACAATAGTCTGCTAATAAAACAATAGTCTGCTAATAAAACAATAGTCTGCTAATAATGACATATCTGTATGTGAGTTTCTGTTGGATGTAGAGTATGTGGGTGTTGATTGTGCTTACATTGTCATAAAAGTACATCTTATGTTAATTGAGTGGAATTTTATAATGAAACAAGAAATTGAAAATTGTTAGTTATGTCGCCTATGTACAATAATTGTGAAAATTTGCATGCATTGTAATTTACATTACATACACAAGTAAACTTTTTTCATTAATATTTATGACATTGTATTGCATTTCTTAGTGAAATCTGCTGGTGTCATGAAAGTAGAATTAATTAACATTTAATATATATGTGTATGGGCTGTATGGTTTCACATGATAAGCATGAATTAATTTTCTCAACACGTTTGACTGAAAATCATTAAATTTGTTGTCAGTAAGTACATGAATTACTCTGGTAAACAATTACTCTAACGATGCTTGTTAATTTGTTGTCAGTAAGTACATGAATTACTCTACTAAACAATTACTCAAATGATTCTTGTTAATTTTTTGTCAGTAAGTACATGAATTACTCTGTTAAACAATTACTCTAATTGTAGGTGTATGTTGGTTTGGCGATGTCTTTCATCTTGAAACATGGCAGTAACATAACCCGGCTGTTCGTGGTGTCGTCCTCGCTGAGCGTGACCACCGTCCTCTCCGTGCTGGTGTTTGGGTTACACTTGAATTCGTTCTTCTTTACATCATTAGGCTTGTTGTTGGTGTCTTTGTACCTGTTTCATGGAGGTAAATGATTTTTTCTCGTAATTAGGTTAAAGAGGAATACACAGCATATGTACTGCAGCAAAAGTTTTCTAGTCTCAGCATAGTGTAGATTCAGTTTTATTTGACGTGGACTTTTATGTTCACATAATTTCTCGAGACTTAAGAACTCGCAAAAGTGAAGATCTTGCAACAATTTTTGTTGCTTGTGTTTATTCAGTATTGATCATTCTTGTAAGCTGCTTGTGTATCGATGTTCAAACATAAAATTTCACACAAATGTACAAATATGCAGTATGTTGAAAGTATGTAGCATTTTTATTTGGTTGAGGAGTACATGTAACTCATTCTGTGTATCCGGTAATTAGTCAGAAATTTGTTAATTGTTTTTATATATTTTTGTTTCTTGCCACAGTTCTTTTATGTGCCATTTTATAGGTTTTTTTAAAACAATTGTTTCTTTTAGTTAGTGAGCTAATTCAATTTCCTTTAATTATTGTCAATTCAGATGTTTTGGATTGTGTGAATTTCTTTAGAAATATGTGCCAAACGTTTGAATTTTACATACATTGTATGTACATTTTTAAAAAAAAAGAATTTATATCTACAACAAGTTATACTTTGTTAATTTTAAAAGACCTGTTATTAAAATCATGTGTTTGATATCTGTACATGGTTTAACCAGTTATTTATTATCATATAGAATTTGCATATAAAAATGTATTAATTTGCGTATTCTTGCCAGGTTATAATGTTATGTTTTAATGTTTACAAATCAAAAATATACTACATCAATCAATGTACATTCGGAGGTGCTTTATTGTTCATTTTGTCAATTTTGTATGTGTATATATTACTATCATTGAAGCTTATTGCTGATCAAAGCATTCATATTCAATTGGCAATTTTTTAAAGTATTACTTTAATATATTTATATATTTACAAAACATTTGTCCAAGTCTAATGCTTTTTTGAAGAAAAACTTTCTGAAAAGTAGCCGTTTTATGTTAAAATACCTACAAATGGCAGCAAAACATGTTTGTGATATCATCATTCTGACTATATGTCATTTTTTGTCAAATTGCAATTAATTAAAAAAAACAAAAACATGACTGTTGGTGGGGTAATACAACGCATGTCATGGATTATTAAATGATCCGGAACTTTGATGCCCTCTGATTGGTTTAGACAATATTTTAGGGTGTGTACCACAAAGTAAGTTCACCTCAACTTAACTTTGAGAGGTTTATTCAGGAATTCCCTATTGACCATTAGTAGATTTGCTAACATTCTCATCGATCAATCAGATTGTGTGTTTCAAAGCATGTGTCAGTCTGTCCAGCGTAATGCTGTTAATGACGTTACCAAAAATGATTAATTATGGTCAAATCACCATTGAATACAAATTTTTTTTAAATTGAAAGTACATTTTACTTTTCATTGCATTATGTATGTTTTTATTTGTTGAAGGAAATAAAAAATATATTGTGAAATTTGTTGTAAAATTCCTGATCATTCGATAAAACAGCTGTAGTAACTACTGGGGGGGGGGGGATTATGGACTTGGTCTGGTGTAGTTGACAGCTTCGGCCGACCATTATCTGACCAGGTCCATATAGTCCCGAGTCAACCTCATCTAAAGTCAATAATTGTAATAGAGCCCTTGAGGGAATAATTAGAGCCCTTATCACAAGGAGTCCTTTGATAATTTTTAATATTCTTTACATTTACCTGCACAATACTTCCTGCGTTGTTGTGACTTTTCTCTATTTTCAGTGCTGAATTATGATTTTTTTTAATTTAAATTTTCAATCATTTAAATTGATAATTAAATAAATTATTACATGTTTTTATAGGCTTATACAGTTCTTTTTTATGCATTTTCTATAGATTACTATTTTAGTGAACTTTTTTGTTAAATCTTTTCTCTATAATGCATTGAAAAGGTGTTTTGTTTTTGCTAATACTATTTTTGCTTGGAGTGGTTTTGAATATACTGGATGTTAGCATCCATTAGAAAATATAAAGAATGTACTTAAAATCATTACTTAATACTTATTTGTTTGAGAATCATAAGAACATTAGTGATTTTATCCATAATCAAGATGTTTGTTAATGTGCTTATGAATTATTTGTTTTGCCAAAATGAAGGTGTTCGTTTGAAAATTTTAAAGAATGTGCTTAAATATTTTTAAGATTTTGTCTTAATGAAGGTGCTCATTTGAAAATTATAAAGAATGTGTTTAAATATTTTTGATTTTGTTACAATGAAGGTGTTCATTTGAAAATAATATGGAGAAACTATTAAACCTCTCTCTTTTTTTAAATTCCTAATGCTGTTTAGTCTAGTCATTATCTCATTAGAATTATTAGAGAATTTTTTTCCAACTTTGATCCTAATTTTTATGTTTAATTTTACCAGGTACTCTATTGATTGTGTCATACAGAAGTTATTCTTATTGTACCAAGTATATGATCATATTTGCTAGTCAATTGTCATTGCAATTAAACCAGAAGAACAAACAAATAAATGATTCTTATTTTGATGCCTGAAGATTGGGGGGAATTTTGGTTTTGACCAGTCTGTCCATCAGGGATTCAGCATTTGTCCCTGGACCAATCATATTGTAGAATTCAGCTTAAGTACTGGAACCAGTCATATTGTAGAATTCAGCTGAAGTACGGGAACCAGTCTTATTGTAGAATTTAGCTTAAGTATGGGAGCAATAAACTGGTACCCTGTTGACCTCGCTTCTCTCGTGTACAACAGGTAAGCGCCAATTTTTTGACAGCCAGGATTTGGACTGTATCGTTTTCTCACGCATATAACGAGAGTTCCTTTCAAAACAAAAATTACACTAACTTTGACGTCACAGTCAACTACACTACGTTACGAATATACAGTGAAGTAGGCCTATGAAGCGCGAAACTTCGTAACGTAGCGCAGTAAACTTTGACATCATAACTAGACTACAACGACTCTACCATTCGGAATCTCTCTAGTTGTTGTTGTTGGTTCCTTTTTATTTCCGTGCAGAATTATAGGTAATGTCCACACTAGTGGGGCCCCTTCCAGGTATCTGGCTAGCTGCACGCATGGCAGATCTCACCTTAGATCTCCATTTTTTCCGGTCTTGAGGGTCAGCGGTAGAGAGCTTCCATTCTCTACGATCTTTCTCCGTCAGCTCTCTCCAAGATAGCATTGGCTGACCAACTCTCCGTCTCCCAGGAACTTGTATGTTTAGAGCGCACTTGACTGCACTGCTAGATCTGAAAAGGTGGCCATGCCAGCGGAGTCTCCTTTCCCTTAAGATGAGGTCGAGGTCATCGATGCCAAGCCGCCCAAGCAATTCAGTTGAACCTACAGTGGCCATATCTTCAGCCTTGGTGTTACAGATCTGTCTTATCATAGCCCTGTCATTGTGTAGTAGGCAATGAAGATTTGGCTTGGTCAGTGCCCATGTCTCACTGGCATGGAGCATAGCGCTCCATACGCAGGTGTTATGCACTCGACCACGGGTCTTATACGACAGGTGGCATGATGTCAGGACTGGTAGCAGCTCCTTGAACTTCTTCCAACCGGTCTTCACATGCGTAGTGGTTGCAAGGTCACAGCCACCAGCTGCGGAAAGCATGTCTCCGAGGTAGCAGAAGGAACCTACAACGTCCAACTTGTCCAGACCAACTTGGATATCACTCTGCGGCCTGCTGTCAAGAGGGCGAGCCATTCCCCTGCATCTTAAACATCTATTGTCAAGGTCCACAGACAGGCACATGAGCCCACTGCATTTCTTGTGCACCCAGTGCTTGCAGCCATTGCAGAAAATACTATTGCTGCCTACATCTGAACGACAGACAGCACATGGGAAGCTGCCCGAGTCCTGAAGTAGGTCAAGACCCGTACTGCAGATCATGATCTTGGTTTTGCCCGCATTCAATTCAATTAATGAGAGCAATAATTGATTTGATGCGCGCATTAATTCAATTATTGCTCTCTTCAATTCAATTCATGACAGCATCAATTTCGTAGAAATATTGCTCGCAATAATTAATTTAGAGCTCGGTATAAATTATTTGATGATCTCTTTAATCCAATTGAAGATATCTTTAATTATTTACAATGCTTTTGTATAAGGAATTAATGTGCGCATAAGTTCTTTTAAAGAGAGCAACAATTCTATTAAAGAGATCATTAATTCAATTGTGGATATGTTGAATTGAAGATATCTTTAATTATATAGTTGATCTCTCTAAAAGAATTATTGCTCTCTTCAAATGAATAAAAGATATCATTAATTCAATTTAAGAGAGCAATAATTGAATTAATGTGCGCATTAAATCAATTATTGCTCTCATCAAATGAATTAATGGGCGCATCAATTCAATTATTGGTCTCATCAATTGATTTAATGCATGCATTATATCAATTATTGCTCTCTTCAATTGAATTGTAGCACGCATCAAATCAATTGTTGATATCATTAATTCATTTGAAGAGATCATTAATTCATTTAAAGTGCACATCAATTCAGCTCAAGAATTAATGCTATCATCAATTCAATTAATGCGCTCAATAATTCAGAATTGAAGATATCATTAATTATTTGAAGAGATTTTTAATTGAATTGTTGCGCGCATCAAATGAATTGATATCTTCAACTATTTGAGTTTATTTTAATTTGGCGCTCCATACACCTAAGGATGATTTATACCACATTTGATTGAAATTGGACTGCTGGTTCTGGAGAAGATTAAAATTTGTCAGTGTATTTTTGCTATTATCTTCCCTTGGAGAAGGGTGTTGCTCCTCATTTGAACAAACTTGAATCCCCTTCACCCAAGGATAATTTGTGCCAAGTTTGGTTGAAATTGGCCAAATGCATGGTTCTGAAGAAGATGAAAGTGTGAAAAGTGTATAACAAAGATAACGCCGACAGACAATGGAAAATTTTGATCATAAAAAGCTCATTTGATTTGCTCAGGTGAGCTAAAAACTTAACTTTGCATATTAATATGATTCAGTCATGCGACTGATAAAAAGAGCGAATGTTTTAAAATTTCTCATATATTTTCATGTAAAACTTTGAATTCCTAATTAAAGAGAATCCCCTCCCACTAGTACACAAATTAAAGACCCCCCCCCCCCCCCCCCCCCACCACTCCAACATGTTTTTCTTACCTCATCCAAGAAAGCAAGAAGAAATGTTCATAAAACAAATATGCCCCCTCCCCTGTGGTGCAAAATTGAAAAGGATTATACACATGCATCACTTAATTGATAGCAGTGCCAAAACGATTCAAGGTATTGAGCAGACAATATGTTAATAGGGGTCATCTACGTACAACTTACCATTGTACCAATTAAGTTTGGTGTCAATCAAGCAAATGATTCTTAAAATATAGAAGACAATATATTACTATATTTCCAGTTTGACTTGTGACCTTGGACCATGTCAACCCAAAAATAAGTAATGGTTATCTTCTAGCATCAGAGTAATATTCACATTATCAAATAGATGGGCGGTCCTTCTATCTCTTTGGTATGTGAATTTTACATGGATGCTAGATGACCGACTTGTCAAATATTTCAAAAGCTTCTCATTTTACCTCTATTGAACCATACATTCAATACAATGGTAGATTGCCAAATACCATCGTCGGAGGATGCATGTGTATATAAAATTTAATACGCTTTACCCGTAACACAGCAAAACAAACTTAACGAAAACCAATTATCCCTGTCAGTATCAATCACATACATGTAATTATCCCTGTCAGTATCAATCACATACATGTATTGGTGGCTTCATAAATTATTTCAGGAATTTAATTCTATACATGTATTTGTACAAATGTTTTAAGAAAACATGTATAACACAAATATTAAAATAGGAAAAGGATTAAAGCCTTGCATTAGCAAACTCTTTATAAAATGAGAGAGAGAGTGAACTATTTAACATTGCTGAAAAAACGGTCACAGGTATGTGTATATCTGTTACATAACACTTCTTGTCTGCTTCAACGCCCCAGACAAGGGCATGCTTTACCAGTGAAACAGCAAAAGTAACTTCATGAAAACTGATTATCCATGTCTTGTTTCTATAGTGTCATTCTGATGTTAGTACCACCCATGTGATAACAAGATGGGAGGAGCTCGTATTATCACATATGCGATAACAAGATCCTGTTGATGATAACCAGATACAATTCCTGAACAACAAAAGAAAATTACTGTAAATATGTGACAATAGGGGTAATTATCAAGTAAAATCACAGTAAATATGTAACAAGAGGGGTTATCTACTGTGCTACATTTGATGTCTGTCAAGAAAAGGGTTCTCAAGATATTGAGTGGACAAAGTAGCTTTGCATGGCCATGTGACCTCAAAATCAATAGGGGTCATCTACTCCTCACTATACATGTACCAAGTTTGATGTATGTCAAGAAAGGGTTCTCAAGATACTGAGTGGACAGTATCTTCCTATGTCCAGAGTGGATTGAATTTTGACCTGAAAATCAATAGGGGTCCTCTTCTACTCATAACCCACATACGAAATGTTAATATGATCAAGAGAATGGTTCTCAAGATATTGATGAGACAACATGTGGTCTACCTAACGGCCAACAGGTGCAAAGCAATGTGTCCCTCTTTTTTGAAAGATTGACTTTGATATGCCATTACTCATTGTGGTTCTTGCTAAAGACAAAAGTTATAAAGAATTTTCCTATCATCTCTTTGTAAAACTTCAAACTTTATTGTGGCCCGATATCCTGGCTCTAGGGGTCATCACTGGACACAAATATTAGAGATTTAACAACTATTGATTTTCTGATACATTGTGTCACTTAACAAATAATTTCGTAAAACAAGTCTAAAGAAGCATCTCACTCTTTATTTTGTAAATAATGATTTTCAAAGTGGATTTTTTTCCCCCACAAAAATACAATATCATATTAATTCACTAGGGCAACAAACATGTCTTTAATGCCTTGTTCACACAAAGAATTAATTTGCATTAAATGCAAGTTAATGCGCATTAAATCGGAACCGCATTTACACGAAGATTTTAATGTGCATCAGTTTCCTGCGAATTAAAATTTACATCTCGTTTTAATGTCCATCAAATTTACTTTGCATTAGCTCCATGTTAACGCAAAGCGAAGCCAATGTGGATTTAATGCAGATGCATGCGTAATGGCAAATTTGGGTCACATGCATGATACCTGTGGTTAGCTATAGATAGTAATGTTATTTTGGAGCAAAAAAACTAATTAAAATCACGGTAATCACTAAAAAACATGTACAAACAGCATGTCATTAGATAGTGTCAGACGTAAATCTGTGCTCTACATGGGCATACCGAGTAATACTTGTGGAATTGCTATAATTACGATAAAAATGTTTTAAAATGGTGATGATATGATTTTAAATTATTTCTTTTTTTACATTTCAACAAATACGTTGCTCATTGTTTAAATTTCATACAACATGATGTCATATTAGACTTGTAATACATAACTATTTAAAGTTTGGTTCGGGAGAGGTTGTCGAAGTTGCTAGAACTTGTAACTATAATCCCTTTGTATATTTATATGTACAATAAAATATGTTCAAATCAACTATTTGTAATTAAAAATTACGACACAATATCAGTCAGCAGAATGGTGAAAGAGATGTTCTGAGGTTTTAACTGGGCTCATAAAGCAACAATATATTGTATTGATTGCATGCTGGTCATTAGAGGAAATAACAAGTACACTTTATAATTTCTTGGGAATCTATAAAAACAATAAACTCCTTTTTTGTATATAAGTTGCATGTACATTGTAAATATGTACATGTAGTATACTACAGTACTTTGAACAATAAATTCTATATATATACCCAGTATTCATTAAAATATCTTAAAAATAATTTTCAATGATGTAGTCAATTTTTTTTATCTATTTTGCGCGCCCGTTAATTTAGAAATGCATATGAATGTAATGCGCATTAAATTACTTCAAATTACCGCCGTGCAAACGCTATTAAATTCCAAATACTTTAATGCGCATTATAAATTTAATACACATCCAGGTGAACAAGGCATTAATCTACATTATGGCATAAAATTACATACTACTGTGAGGAAATAATGATACACTGAATAACAATTTGTCCATGAATTACGAGGATTATATGAAGCTTTATGATAGCGAGACAAAGGGACAGTAATAGCCTTTAAAGAAAAATAAGAGGCCCATGGGTCGCAATGCTCACCTGAAACACAGGTAATTGATTGATTGTTGATTAACCCGTAAGGAGTTGACACTGGGTTAACTTCATCGTCGGAACCCGTTTTCTCTCTATTAAACTGCATTCATTGAATAAGTTCTGACGATGGGTTACTTAATGCAATTTAGAAATGGGTTAAGGTTAATGGGCAAGAAGTGGGATAATTTTAGGTATTCGATCCAAAAAAAAGCATTTATTTTCACAAAAATTACAATATCTGTAGCACTTAATCTTTTGATAAACAAAATGCGCCATTCTTAGTGTGATAGAGAGGAGAGGGCAGATAGAAATGGCAGAGGCAGAAGGGCATACCATCTATAGTTCTTCTATTGATAAGTGATTTCAAATATTTCTCCAAATTATCTCCCCACATACAAAATTAGAAAAAAATGAAACATCTTCATAATTTATACAGTGACCCACACCTTTTTTTGCATATTTTGAAAGACAGTCATAATAATATTAACTTTCTCACTATGCTCTTTCTTTGAAAAGTATATTTTGCTTGAATTTATGTCAGAAATATGGGTTTTTTTTAAAGGAACTAATTCTAATTTAAATTTAAGCTACATGGACATCATTTATAAGGCAATACAAAGTTGTAGCACAGCGGCTCTGTAGAAGTTTTGAAATGTGGAAAGTTTAAATAGTGACATTGACCAAGCTAATGTCTCAGCAACAACAACAGACGACTGACAAAATTTCTATCGGAAAAACTCAAGTGATTTAAAACATGATAAATACCTGCAGAATAAGTATAAAATTAAGTATCTTGTAATGTCATTCTATTAACATAAAACTGATAAATTCCACGGTGAATGAATACATGTCTAACTAATACCATCGCCACTAAATACAGCAGAAGACTAGTTTTAGACATGGACAGTTAAATACAGTGTCTATAGTAAATGTATTGTCTCCGTTTAATTGATTAGTGCAATGTACATGTAATTAATGGGAGTGCATTGACAAACAATGTTTAATATGAGAGAGTCAATACATGAAAAACATACAAAACTGAAAGAAATTGACAACACAATCAAATATACCTTATATTTGCTTGAAAGAAAAGAATTCAATTATTGAGACGTCTGCATGAAAACAATAATGAACAGTAAAGAAAAGGGCTCGGAAATGAAGGCAGATTAAATCAGTTTAAAAGCAGGTCTGTATAAAGTCCAGTTACTGCCTAAAAACAATACAACCATGCTAGCTTTAAATAAAACATGCATACTTTACATATAGATTTCAGCTACAAGTACCTGTGATAATAATTTTGACATTTTCGGTCCAGACACATTTTTTACTACAATATCTCTCATCTCACACGTCCAGTACACAAACTGTTCACCCCTGTCAAATCAGGACAGCAATAAATACACAGAAAGTATCACTGAAAACATTGGCACCAAACATCCAATCTTACACACGTCTCATATTTTCCGCTGCTTTTTGCTTTTCTCGTTTCCGTCTCGTATTGACCGCCTTTTCAGAGAGTCCCTTTTTTCTTTACTCTCCAGTCCAATAGTGTTCAGACTGGTACTTGAACATGCCAGAAGTGACGAATTTGACGACTGTGAACTCAGACAGCTGTCGCTGTCCCCTTTGATTCGACTCAATTCTGAGTACACATCGGCAAATTTCTGATCAAACTCGAGAATTTTTTTGCTCAGGTCGCTGATGGTTTGATTCTGCTCTGCGATCATGTTATGCTGACTGTGTATTTTCTGTTCGTGTTCCATGACAGTTTTGTTTTGGATCTGTAACTTTCTTTCTAACTCGGCTACTTTTCTACGTTGTTCTACATAGCGTGTTTTGTTATCAGAAAGTTCTTTTCTTTGTTGTTGTAAATTTGCTTGAAGTCCTCTGATTTGGTTCGTTAATCTTGAAATTTCATGCTTCACTGAATGTCCTCGCAATGCTCCGGTGTCATTCAGTGCGACAACTTTCATGGATGGGCCTGTTGAATTAAAACAGCCATGTTTGTCATTATGTTCTATAAGCTGTACGTTTATAATGACCAAGAGATTTTTCCAGTATTTTTTTATTCTTCATTGATATGCTCTTTAAAAAAAATAAAAATAAACTTCTGTGCTACAAACTGAGAAATTAAAAAAAAAAAATCCTGATAAACGTTCTTATCTACATGTAAATCATTTAATTTCTCTTTTGAATGACAGTTGACTGGAAAGCTTAAATATTCTGTACAATCTTAACTTGGGAGGATAAAATACAATGGATCAGAATGGAATTTGAACCTGGGCCCCATGAATCTCTAGTCAGGTGCTTTACTAATTAAGCTATCTGACCATCAGTGATTGAATCTGACTAAACATCACATTGAGTTCCTCCCCCTTTAACAGGGCAAAAATCCGTGCAACCCAGGATCTTTATCCCCTGGCAGACATTTTCACCTTTCAGTTCTAGAATCAGGTCTATGGTAGCCTTCTCTGATCCCCCTCCCTCCCCCCAAAAAAATTGGAGAGGGCTACAATATTGCAGCTAGGTTTATGGCACCAAATGTAATAGAAAACAAGATGTGTTTGTGAAACACAAATGCCCCCGATAATGGCCAATTCCGAAGACGGCCAAGGTCACAAGGGCAAATATCTTGGTACCAGTAGAAAGATCTTGTCAAAAGAAATGCTCATGTACAATATGAAAGCTCTAATATTTACGATTTAGAAGTTATGACCAATGTAAAAAAAAAAAAAATAAAAGTAGGTCAAATGTCAAGATCAAAAGGTTCAATACCAACGGAAAGGTCTTGTCACAAGGAATACTCATGTGAAATATCAAAGCTCTATCACTTATTGTTCAAAAGTTATTAGCAAGGTTAAAGTTTCAAACAGAATGACAGACAGGACAAAAACAATATGTCCCAAAATCTTCGATCTCGGGGCCATAAATATGCAACAGACCAGACTAGGATTCGAACCCAGGCTCCATAGATTTCTGGTCAGATGATCTACCAACAAAGCTATCTGACCAAAACTGACCACCACCATACCGAGTCCTGATAGCTTACCTGGGCTTTGTTCTCTGCTGGCACAGTCAGTAAAGGGGTAAGGAAGGGTGACGGCTGGCATTTTAGTTTTTAGTGACGGAGCAATCTTTTCCTCAAAATGCTCCATAGCCATAGAAGAAATATCTCTAAGTTCTTGGAGGAACTCATGAGCCCTTGGAGGTTGTTGAGGATATTTCAGTGTATTCAGAATTCTAAACAATTCATCCAGTACCTAAAAATAATAATTAAACTTTATAAGGTATTCAATGCATAAAGAAAGATTGAACAAATTTGATTGATTTTAGTAAAGGAAAATGTTTATTACTAAATAATGATGAAAGTAAAATAAACCAAATTCACATGACTGGCAAATCATATGATTAGAAACCATTCATTTTGCACTTGAAACTGTTTGAAGAGTTATTCACCCTTGATAAAAACAAAAATCTAATTTCCAAAAATATCTTTGGTATAAAACGTTTAATTTTATTTCAAATTTTTAAAAATAGAAAGAGTATATAACCTTTAACCAAGAGATTTGTATGAAAATATAATTTCTTTTATATATAATTTGATAAAACATGCTCTTCCCATATACTACATGTAAAATGTAAAATTCTAGGTGTAATAAATCAAGCAGTAATCAAATTTCTGAAAATTTCAATGGTGGATTATTTTTATTTGATGAACCCTTCAAAATGATACCATGATTACAAAAATCCCACCATCCATTTATGGTTGTTATATGTCATTTACATCAGGGTTGGGCGGTCAAAACCGGCCCCCCATTTTAACCAGTGGTTTTAACCGTCCCGGTCAATACTCCACAAGTGGTCAATACTGTACTGGTCAATACTAGTCAATTGTGATTTAAACCGTCCATTTTCCTATTTTGTACATTTCTTGCAAAGATAAAGATAAAATTAAGTCTTTTCACTATATGGATCAATTGTTGATTAATATTTTTCATTAGATAATCAAATGTAATTTCATAAGTTTGATATATTTGGTTTGCTGAAACTGACCGAAATATCTTCAGTACCTACCAGAGGGTCACAGTTCTATAGCATAGCTTGATGATTGGAGACAGACCTCTTAATACCTGTACCTGGACAGATTAAGAATAAAAGGTAGCTGGACATTATCTGAGCACAGGAAGCAGAGTTGACAGGTGTTAATAAGCATAGGCTGGGACCAGAGATGACCAGTGTGCCTGTTATTGTTATGAAAACATCACCAACCCACCCCCTCCAATGTTTATTCAACAGTTGAAATGAAGATTGATGAAACAATACTTATATAGGTAGTTCTTGTTAAACAAGGGATTTGAACAGAAACTTTTATACTTCCCCAATTCAACAGAGTCATTTGTACATTATTTATTTAATATTATGACTTATAAGTATATTATAAACTGATAGTGCATGTTATGAATTACAGTATTTACCATAATGGTCACTTAAGCATTTAAAATAAATAACACAGACTATAATGACCAAATAATCTTCAATCGACCAGTATTAACCAGTATTGACCGATTTTAACCAGTATTGACCACCGGCCCGGTCAATACTCATATTGACCACTTTTTTGCCAACCCTGATTTACATAGGACACCTTATTCAGTATTACAAGTTATATATCATTATGTGGCAGTTCAGTCTGTGCTTGTGTAACTAGTATTATCGAGAGTCACCTGTATTATAATCACAGTCAGTGCTCCATAATTATACAAGACCTACATCATGTACATATGTGTAGTTTTCTCAGTCTCTGTGTTTAATGTCCGTTATTAAATATATGGGGCACAAGATTCAACACACATATAAAAAATATGTACACAATGTCATGTAGTCACTGTCGTTTTATAATGTATAGTGATTTATCAATAGTTAAAAGTTAGTTGCCTCCAACATCAGTGCAATTAGCCAATCAAAATGCAAATTACAAAACAGTGCATTAGCCAATCAAAATGCAAATTACAAAACAGTTGCCTGAGAATTTACATTCTTCAAGCACAGGAAATAATTACTAGTAATCAGGAAAAGTTATTATCACTGCATCATTTTCATGGTTTTAGTCCCAATCAGAGGGAAAAACAAACAAAAAAATTACCGAACTACAACTACCTCAAGTTAAAGAATGCAATATAGATACTAAATACCTTTCCGGAGTCTAAATAACTTTATGATATTAAATTTCTTTTGATTGCTCAGGGAATTGTCAATAATGGTTAATTCGTTATAATGCCACCCCCGCTTTATTGCCCAAATTCGTCTTGAACAAAAGTTGTCAATATATCTAGGGAGCACTGTACTTCATTATTGGGGGTATAAATACCTTTCCGGGTATAAAGCAGCAAAGACCCATATCTATATATCTCATGTACGTCATTCCCAGCAAGGACAATCTGGTCTCAATAGCAGACAGGATGTCAACATGTCGAGCCAGAGGGTGATTCCGCCTCTCCGATTCACGGCGTGGCAGTTGACTTTTAACCTGTTTCTGTATCTGAGCATGAAGTTTATCAACCTTGGAGAATCCAGCATTCAGAAGTTGTTCACAGCATTTGTTAAACGTATGGCACACCTAAAAGTCAGGATTTAAGCTTAAATAAGTGAATACTATACAGTAAAGCATGCTTATACATACACCCTTATAACGAATTACAACTTCATAATGTTAAACACCATTATAATGAAGTGATCTTTATTCCCCGATGAGAGGAATAGAACGAAAATTGTATGAAATATAACAAAGATTGGTTATAATGAACTGTTTTTTGCTGGCCCTTGAGATTTTCTATAACCATGTTTTACTGTACACGATTTTTATATCAGTCTTTTTTTTAATCTCCAAAGGTACAGGTGCACTGAACAAAATTAAATTTCCAAACATATCAAAAATAAAAATCGCATTTCACAAATGCATATGAAATGCAATCTGCTTTGGTAAAGAACAGAATTATTTAAGTGCATCAACCAGCTGTCAACATAAGAATAATGGCACGAAATAGGTTAAATCTAAATTGTGACATTTGCCGCCAGTAAAGGGGAAAATGTTGTTGCAAAACGGTTGACAGTACAGCTATACATTTGGTTTATTTTAGTTTTCACAGCTGTCGGCTTGAACCCAATCCGACTGATCTAATCAGCTGTTACGACGTTCACCAGGAAGTGTATATACTTACACCTCGTACTTCTGCCAAATCATTGTATGTTAGAAGAGCTAAAATCTTCTCTACAATTTCTTCTGGCATTTGAGTCAAAAGAAGTGGATGGTTTTCGTTATCCTTTCCCTCAGAATCCATTTTCTTGTCATATGTTTCCTGTGAAAAATAATTAGAAGCCATATTGGTCGCACTAACAGCAGCAAAGTCATGAAATTGCTGAGAATGAATTTAACAAATTTCATGAAACAAGCAATTGTAACTGTAGACCTAGCTGGAAAAATTTGTTTTAAAATATATTAAACGATATCTTAAAAAACAAAAACCAACACACAATACTGAGTACTAGTGATTAATGAAATTGAAAATTTAAATAAATCGAGATCGGAATTCAAGTTATTTTGAACCCATTGCGTCTTGTGAGGAAGCGCGAGTGCACGAATCAGGGAAAATGTATAATATGATCTTTCTTTTATTCACTTTACTGTTGTTTTCCTCTCAAGCAACAAGTAAGCCAATACAGGTGACGGAAGAGAACTGGTCAGATGTTCTCAAAGGTGAATGGATGTTGGAATTGTAAGTATATATAGTGTATGTATCTAGAACAACTGTAAAAGTAACACGTCATCTGTCAAACTCAAATGATATTTCTGAAATATGCAATATATTTCAGTAAGTGTATCTTATTTGATTTGCAACTTAAAAGCATAGAATTTAAGCATATAGTTAATCCAGAATCATTTAATTGATGTATTACACGTTTGTATATCACCGGTGATATTCTCTTTAGAGAAGTGGACAGGCATAGCCTACATCCACTTCTGACATTTCATTTTATTCAATCATGTTTTCCTATTGATATCAACAATTATAGTCTTTTTAATTACTACAAAAAAGCTTTTCAAGAACCAAATTGTGTGTTTATTAATCATTTCCAAATTATCGGACTTCGTTTCAATGTTTGTTAGAGTTTTTTTTCTACTGCCAGTAGAGATTAGCACATCATGTGGAACACTTTTAGTATACCAGTACCCAAAATATGGGGCTAAAATAAGTTCAAGATTCGAATCCTGGTCTGTAACATTGCATTTTTCCCTTCCTGTTATGAAAGAGATTTTCCATCATTTTTGCCATCAAACAGGTTGGGAACACTTCCCCTATAGCAAGATATTCTCGCTAAAACGCGATTATCCCTCTTTAGCGAGAAATAAACATTACCATAAACAGGTGTTTTGGCGTCTTTATTGAAAATAATGGCAAATCCCGTGAAACGCTGAATAAGTGCGACACACACTCAACATGAAGCGAATTGTCTCTATGAAATTGACAACATAGTCAAGAAATTTCATATCAAAGTTGCTGCGTAAGAGGGAAGCAGTCTGAAATCCAATACACATTGTTTTGATTAATATATTTGCAGAAGTATCAGACATTTTAGCACTTTTTCTTCTTTTCACGTGAAACACGAAGAGATGTTTTCCACGGGTGTTTTTCTCGGTTGTACGGGATATATTTACTCTCGCTAGAGAGGGATAATCGCGTTTAAGCGAGAATATCTCGCTATAGAGGAAGTGTTCCTAACCTGTCAAAGGGCTTCAATCCTCTACTCCCTTCTTTCATACATGTGATATAAATTCAATGTGGCAAAGCGCGAGATCTTGTTCTGACATTTAAGGGTGAGAATTGGAGGTATTGGGGCGAGATATATGTTAGCATCACAACAAAACATATTTTGATGAATTTTCCGTACAATACTCATGCATGTATGTAATCGTTTTGAAGCAAATAAAAAATTGTCCTCCTTTTCAATCATTTAAATGTAAAAGAAGACTAAAATCATCGTTTAAAGCTAGCATTACTAGTTAATACTGATTTCACAGTATATAATTTTATTTATAAAGATACACAACTTTGATGAACTAAAAGACAAGCATGTTTAGACATCTTCTCTATAGTGAGAGTAGTGTAGTTAGTCTTTTATCCCAAGCCAATCAGTAATGGCATTTTTCATGAAAGATGTGAACTTCAGATTAGCACTACTTTTTTTAAAAAAAATTATAGTAAAAACAGCTGTTATATTCATAAGGGAAAATAAATGTGTATTGAATAAACAACTTACAGGAGACACATCAGACAAGAGAGAGACTTAGTTTTTAACTTTCTAGAGTTTTTGAGGTTCAGTTTTAGAATTTCACTCATTTGGTATCGCAGCACAACCTGCTGTGTTTTCTTAAGACTGCCAGTAATTTATTAACTCTCGTTCTGTAATTTCAGTATGGCGCCATGGTGTCCAGCATGTAGAGGATTTGTAGAGACTTGGGACAAATTTTCTGATTGGAGTCAAGACTTAGAAATTAACGTGGGTGTGGTTGATGTGACAGAAAATCCTGGTTAGTATAACATATTAATGCATTATTTAACAGTCCTATTGATAAATTTTCAAAAATACTTCAAACTTACGAGCCCAAAGTGCATTGTTCAGGCCTGAATATTCTGCATTGTAATCAAACCAAGGACAATTGATTTTTCATGCTTACTGCTATTATTTAAATTTTCAATTAAATAAATTATGCATTGCAGAAAAAAATCCATTTGTTTACATATATGCACTGTTGATTTTTTTAAATTCAGGAGCCCATTTTACTAAAGGCCTTATGAATATGACAAATATTTTAATTTGACTGACATGTACAATTCATGAAATTATGGTTTTATGTACATATCATTTAATTTAAAATACTTTTGGTTTTAAGTCGTAAGACCTTTTGTGAAATGGCGACAAGACTTTCAACACAATAATGATTCATTGATACAAACATTTATAAGCAATGTTTTATTAATACTTAATGACAGACAATAATGTGAAAGAAAGAAATTATCCGATTATGACCTTATGTCATTTTTACATTGGAGGAGGGGGAAATATATTAATTTGAAAGTGAAATTTTGCCGTTACTTCAGTAATTAGATTGGATGAATCTGTAGGATTCTTTATTGATCAGAACTTTGAATTTTATTATAGCTGTGCACTCCACAAACTCGTTAGAGATTATCTTCTAAATGGAGGGAAATAAGCTAGATAAAACTCACAAACTCATTAGAGATTATCTTCTAAATGGAGGAAATATAGCTAGATAAAACTCACATTCCTCTTCTAAACGGAGGAAATGTAGCTAGATAAAACACATATTCCTCTTCTAAATGGAGGAAATGTAGCTAGATATCTTCTAAATGGAGGAAATGCAGCTAGATAAAACTCACAAACTCATTTAGAGGTTATTTTCTAAATAGAGGAAATATGGCATTACATTTACAGGACTGCTTGGGAGATTTGTGACAGCAACTTTGCCTTCGATTTACCAGTAAGTGTGGACAGGAGCCATCAGTGAACATGTAGTCAGTACTTGTATATCTCCCATTCACTGCTTCATGTCACAGAAAAAGTTTTGGGGAGATCTTTTGTATTTGTTCTAGGTTTTTGTAAGTTATGTACAGAACCACACACTGCTCTTTTGATAGACACATCAGCATGGCATTGTCAACAGTTTTGTTGTAGCTGCAGCCTTTTTAAATGTTTCAGTATCGTTTTAGTTCTGTTTCTTCATTATTTTCACTTTTGGAAATTGAATAAGATTGCAGAGAATAAAACCAAAGGTAAACATTTATAGACAAAACAAGTGATAATTCACATAAAACTGACATTGGATTTAGACAAGAAACCATGACAATAACCGTAGGAATTTAGTACTGTATAAATTATTATGTTCATTTGTCATTGTGAAAATAACAAGAATTATTCACAAGATCCATACATACTAGATATTTAGAAAGGCTTGCATCTCCAACTGAGACAGTTCACCAAACTATGCTATATTTAACACTTTGACCTCTGCCCTCTTTATTTTTAGGTCTCAGCGGGAGATTCCTGATCTCCGCCCTTCCATCATTATATCAGTAAGTGTATAATTCTAAAAATAGAACTTCCATCATTATATCAGTAAGTATATAATTATAAAAAAGAGAATATGATGATCAAAGTTATAAAAGGGGGTAGGGGATCTGACAAACAATTTGCGTTCCAGGTCTAAGAATTTGCACAATTAAAGTCAGGAAAATATAACAGTGTAACCCAGATATCAGGAGTTATCTCCCCTTGTACTCTTTTAACGTACACCATTGGTATTGTATGAAGTTATGATAATTATCCGTTTTTATGAAACTATGCAGTGTCAAACTGTTAACTGATGTAATGGCTTCATGCTCCTGAAAAGTTGATCTCGATAAAATTTTATATCAGAACTTGAAGGCAAGATACCAGTACTTCTTGGTTCAGTTTCAAACTTTGTTCCAAAAGAAAGAGAGGGCAAAGGTCAAATTTTATTTGCACACCAAGCTTTGTATATTAATCTGATTAACATGACAAGGATGATAGAATGAAATATTAATAAAATCTATAAGTACTCACTATAATATGCATATTCATATGTCTAGTGTAGTATTGATTAGGAACTTTACTAATTACTTTTTGAATTCTACCCAGTAATATGTTACAGCTTGTTAATTTCTTACAACCAATGTGTGATATATACCCGCAAACTTTTAAAGAAAAGAGAGGAGATGAAATTGAAAGTATATAATAAAATGTTAGATATTATGGTACATATTGTATGTAGGCAGTTGTATTATGATAGGGGGTGGGGGGTGGTATCATCCCAGTCCTACTCATGAATGTAGTAATGATTTGACATAAGTGACAAGTGACCTTTATTAATAGTTAAAGCTTCAGTGATGTGATTACTATGATATGATTATCACAATTCATAAGCACGCTGCATATTTGTAAAAATTTCATTAGTGTTTCATTATCCGGCCGTCTAAGACGGAGTGTATTAGATTATGGTGATTGTACTAGTCCCTTTGTCCCGCTTCCTGTCCGTTTCATGACTTAAATACTATGAGGCATTAGAATCATGAAATTTTGTCATTTGATACATCTTTGGTAGAGGCCTCTTTAAAGTTAGGTGACTGTGGTCTTTGATTAAGATGATATGACCAAATATGGCAAAATCCTGCCCAACTCAATAATATGGTCTAGAATTATCAAACTTGGTCGGTTAATGCATCTTAAGAAGAAGGTGTGTCACACCCTAAATCAAGGTCACTGTGACCTTTGATTGAGATGGCCGTATATATGTCATAACATTTCTTTTTTTTGGCTCATGTACATTCTAGTCAAAGAATCTACAAACTTTGTCAGTTTGTGTATCTGTAGAGAAATGTGAATTGTAGCTTAGAATTGGGTCATTGAAACTTTCCAAGTCGTTAAGTTGTTTTTTATAAACTGTTTTAAGGGAGGTAATCCCTACATATGTAAGAGTAATGCAGTAACCCTTTTCAATAATTGTTACATCAAGAAATATAATTTTATTAAAACTTTATTAATAATTAAAAACTTTATTAATTAAGTTCATATAATGCAACTACAGAGCAGTGAATAGAAGAATTATTTTGTTTCTAATACTAATGATATAAATATATATATATGCAGTCTTGTACTACAAAATTTGCAAAGACTTAACAAGCACATCACACAACAGATAAAGGAATTATCTTTTGGAAATGATGATCTAAGCAATGGTATTTCAAGGAGTTTTGATTAAAACCAAATTCTGTCTGTCCAGTTAAGATTCCATTTGTCCCTTGGGGATAATTATCTAAGCCATGGTGTTTCAAAGAGTTTAACTTGACATGCAACGCTCATTTTGATAAGAATCTATTTGCATCTGTCCATTTAAAGGTTAATTAATTGGTATAATGTAAGAAGAATGATTTGTCACTCCTTTAGTTATGGGGTATTTCTTTGTACAACCCAAAATATTTGTAGGTTATAGACTTTGTATGGAAAAATATGAAGACCAAGTTTTTGGGCGCGTAGACGGACCGAGCTTGCTAGGTCCGTTCGTGACAAAAAACGAGGTCGTCATATTTCCCATACAAAGTCTATAACCTTTTTATTATATACTTTCAATTTCATTTAGAAACTAACAATAATTTTATTTTTAACAATAACTTTATCGGTTTAACTGAGTAAAAGATGAAAAACACGAAAAATTTGAAAATTAACAGCGTAGAAATTTGATTGTGACGTAATGTTTGCGGGCTGGAATGTTTCCGGGCATATATCGTGTGATATATGCCCGCAAACTTTTAAAGAAAAAAGAAGAGATGAAATTGAAAGCATATAATAATAATAATTATATCATGTGAAAGAAATTTAAATACATGAAGTGAAAAATGTTTTGATATGTAGATATTTAAAAAATACAAGAGACAGATACTGACAATTCAATATTGTTGTACCAAGGTTAACATGATTTTGTCCTATGCACACTCTTCTGTTTATGATTTTGATTAATAAACATTTGACAGGCGCATCATGTGCCGTGGTGGTGCACTTTATTAGAATAGTAAATGTACAAATACTCATAAAAACACATCTTACACATATTTATCAATGGAAATGATGGTTAGCTTTTACAATTATTGATGGACAAACTTATGTATGTGTGTTTGAAATGTTGGTAAGTAATGCTGAATTTCTAAGGAAATTCAATTTATGATAATATTTTATTGAGAAACTGAAAATAGAAATAAATTAGTAATTTCATCGAGAAACTGATAATACAAATAAAACTGAAAGTAAAAATAAATTAGTAATTTAACTGCTACGGTTTTTTTAAAGTTTGGAAATGACACATGACTGTTTTTCAGTATTAAGGATGGAGAGTTCCGTCAGTATAAGGGAGGAAGGAAGGAGTCAGAGCTGATCAGCTTTGTGGATGACAAGAAATGGCAGGAGATGGACCCCATTCCCTGGTACTTCTCCCCGGCTTCCATTCAGTAAGATCTTTTAAGATCCGCGCTCTGTGAGCCAGTTTTGTCTTTCTGAAATAAAGAAAGTTAAAATGTCTTAGGGAATATTATCAAGCACAAAGGAATCTTCACAATGTTCAGAAATTTTTAAGTTTATACAAATGCAAAGAATGTGATTTTGTTGCATAAGCTTATTCCAGCATGTTCTTTTCAGAATGGCTGCTTTAGGAGAGTTCTTCAAAGCTGCCATGATAGTCAGGGTAAGGAAACTTTATACCTTAATATTTGCTTACCTGAGCCCAAGGCCTAAGTGAGCTCTGTCTTGCTGGTTTAAACTTTCACATTTAGATCTCAAGAACCATTGGGTCAACTTCCACCAAACATGTCAGAGAGCATCCTTAGACAAAAGAAGTGAAGAGTCACGCTTCCTTCCGAGGGGAGATGGTTATAAATAGTTAAGATAGGCTGAAGTGTTGAAAGAAAATTGTTTTCTCAAGATCCACTGATGCTAAAATGCCAAAACACGTTTGAAAACTTCATTAGACAATGAAGATGCAAGTTTGATCAATCCATGATTTTTTAATGTTGAGACAGGGTTATTGTACATCAAAAAATTATGTATTCTCCTCCCTCTAGGAAAATATTGCTTTTGTTCTGTTCATCTGACTATCTGTTCTGTCATTCTTTTTATCACAAAGTTTCAGTTGTTTGAATTTCAAGTACTATAGCATGGAGTTTGCCACTTTGAGATACAGGGGTGTTTGTAAATGCTGTTACATTATAAATCAGATTGACGTGACATGTTAAAGAGGGCAACAAGACAATAATTCTATTAAAAAATCTTCTCAATATCCACAAGTGTTTAAGCATCCTCATGGTGTGTATAGTTTGGTGAACCCCTGATGTAAGATTAGGGCCACAATAGAAGTTTCAAGTTTTACATTGGAATCTATTTAAACATTTCATTGAAATCTTCTATTTGGTCATTTCATTGAAATCTTCTATTTGGTCATTTCATTGAAATCTTCTCAAGAGCAACAAGACTGCAATCTCTCAACTTCATGTGCAGGCACAAGCATCCTGAGATAGCGTAGATTTAAGTTTGTTCACACCCTATACTCCATGTGGAACATCAATATAAAGTTTTACATGTGGAAAATACAGCTTCTCAAGTGAACGATGGGCCCATGAGCCTCTTGTTGATTTTAACAAATGCTAGAAATTTTCATTCTACAAATTTACTTGTAGGATTTTAAACATAAAAATTTTGAAATGTTTGACTGATGTAGTATGTCTCTTTACAGGACCTCTACAATACTATGACAAAGGATTATGGGATACCAGAATGGGCATGTTATGTCATATTTGCCATAGCAACCATTCTCTTGGGATTGATTCTTGGATTGGTCAGTAATTGTTATAGATTTTGGAATGTTTGTCTTGTTTGTGCACCGGTCTGTCTACAGCAGTCCTGCTACACAGCTCACCTACAGTTTTTAAAAGTCTTTTATTTTTTATACTATTTTGTCTCTACCAACATTGTGAATTAGTGATATCAGTAAATTGATAAGAAAACAATATGAAATTGAGGAGAAGGCTATTTTTCATCTGTTTAGGGTTTTTTTCCAGTTGATAGTGCTCTGTTGTGATATGATGCTGCCATCCAAATACGTACCACACCCGAAAGAGAGACCCCAACCCGGACCTCAGGGTGACGGCTCGCAAAAGGTAACGCTTGTAAAATGTTGTTAATTTCACCAGGGAAGAACGTGTGATACAAAACACACATTATGAATGCTGCACTAAATAGCCAAAACCACTGTAGTATTAATTGTGTACATGTAATCAGCATGGCATTTAAACATAACACTTAATACTGTCTAAGTGGTATTTTAGCAAGACACAAATTCAGCAATTTTTCCATAAAGAATGGGTATGTATATTTAACAAGAGATAATTTCTGCAACTTTCTAATACCAGGAAGAATAGCTATTACCTCCGAAATAAATTGTTAGCAATATTCAATTTTAGGCCACAGTTTTTTTATTTCTTGGTTTACGGATCTACCGACCCTAATTTCTGGGGAATGGGGGGAAAAATAAAATGCAAATTTCTACTTTTATTAAATTCTGTCGATTCTACCCAACATGTCAAATCGAAAATAAAAATAAAATGCATTTTCAATTTTACGAATAACAAATCGTGAAACGCAAACGTATTGATTTGTATTTGGTAATCACTATTTGTTTTGCGAAATATCTTTATTCCGTATTTTTAAAAACCCTGTAAACAGATATGACCACGCACGATGACAGTAACGATACCTATATCGTTCTTGTCGACGAAACAGATGCCAGATGGCATTTCATCATGGAAAAAAGGAATTGATAGAAATAAATATTTCTCATACATATGTCAGTATTCTTGCTGCTAACATAACACAAAATGCAGTGCTATTTGGGTGTTTAAAGATGAGAGGAAGGTACGGTTGTTAGCGACTTTACTAAACTGGATGTTCTATCGTTAAATTGATAATGTTCTACGGACCCGGTTTGAGTGTGGTGAGGGCCTGTACCGAGACACAGTTAGATTATTCTAACTAGTGACTTTATACCACAGCAGTACATGTCATAATAAATGTATTTGAATACATGTACGTGCATCTCTGCCGTCAAAAATCCTAACAGGGAATAGTTCTAACAGTGTGAGAAATTGTTAGGTGCTTTTGATATTATAATGAACGCCTGTAAAAAATATGACCAGATAAAACTCAGAAAGGTATGCATATTTTTCGTAAATTAGTATACCTTGTGTAGTGGTGTAAAGAATTTGAGTATCAAATAAAAATGAAAAACAAGAAACATTTCTTTCAAAAAGATGATAGATAATTCCATGGGCATGTCTATGTGGGGAAAATGGGGTTAAAAATTATTTCATAGGGTATAAACATTCTGAAATTAAAAATGGAATTACTACATACAATTGTAATTTAGTGCTTATATTTATTTTTTTTCTTTATATTTACAATTTGTAAATGTAAAATCTTTATTGAGCATATACAGTAAAATTACTGAACAACATTACTGGATACTTTACAACATCAAAGAGATATGACCTTATACAGTCTCGGCTTATGTTCTACCAAAGTGTAACATAGATACATGTATATAGTTATACACTGAATTTGAAATTGCATTTTTTTTTCAAAATTCATATTAGCATACTAGTCACTCTAAAGAATTTTTTATCTAATATTTTTTAAATACATGTTTTGTTTATTTGTACTCACGAAATAATGTTAATGATTTTATTGAAAATAAAACGATAGATATTAAAAATGTTTATTTTATTTTTATTTCTCCCGACCGACCCTAAATTTTATTTTTAAAATTAAAAAACTGTGGCTTTAGCGATCTAATCACTCTAGCTATTAATGCCAAAATTAAATCCTTGCTAAATATTCTGTTTATACAGTATATCCTTTCATGGGACAGGTTTTCAGAAATTTCCAGGCAACTTCCAATAGATATTTTATTTAAGTATTTTAACTCCTGATATAAATTTGTTTGAAAATTAGACTTTGGATACAAAGACTCTGGTCAAAAGTTCATTGTGCAAGGGTCACCCTACAAAAAAGTAAACTTAGCTGTGTAGAAATTCTTTTATAATTCATTACAAACTTGTCAAGTATACATGTTAACCATGTAGCAACAAAGCTAGGCAAAAATTACTTAGGAGAGAGTGTGATTTATATTTTATGATCCACATGAAATTCATCATGATAATTATCTTCTTAAGCCTGGCATCATAGTACAGATTACGGAGAAGGTATTAAATTATTTACAGCGGTGATTAACTGGTCTGCCCAATTGTAAGTTATATTCAGACCATAAATACCATTCCGTTTCCTTTTAAACCATTTCCAGCAGAGTTTTGTGGTATTTTGTCACAGTCTACAGATGGGCAGACACCTTTACAGTATCTTGAAGGATGGCATCAGTTTGATACTTTGCAAACTATTTTATAGAGGGGCCGGAGGTCATAAGCTATAAGCATATGCATATTCATGTCCATGAAAATTGATTGGGGCTAGTTTTACCCATGTTTGTTCATTGTCTGTTTGCAAGATACATTTTGTGTGCCTTGAGGCAAGCAAAAAGAAACGAGATAAATATGCTCAAGATACATATAAAAGAAGTACATATTTTGCAATGATTTCTGAATTGAGTAGATATCCCATGTTTTGCTCAATAATTTTATATTTTCATCATACTAGCATATACTTGTCAATAGTCCTGAATCTTCCTTGTTACACTGTGCTTATACACTAATACAGAGAATACCCATCTGTGTTCATACAGTGTGTCCTGTCTATATCTGTCCCTGTTACACCGTACTTATACAGAGAATACCCATCTGTGTTCATACAGTGTGTCCTGTCTATATCTGTCCCTGTTACACCGTACTATTACAGAGAATACCTATCTGTGTTCATACAGTGTGTCCTGTCTATATCTGTCCCTGTTACACCGTACTATTACAGAGAATACCCATCTTTATTCATACAGTATGTCCTGTCTATATCTGTCCCTGTTACACCTTACTTATACAGAGAATACCCATCTGTGTTCATACAGTATGTCCTGTCTATATCTGTCCCTGTTACACCGTACTTATACAGAGAATACCTATCTGTGTTCATACAGTGTGTCCTGTCTATATCTGTCCCTGTTACACCGTACTTATACAGAGAATACCTATCTGTGTTCATACAGTGTGTCCTGTCTATATCTGTCCCTGTTACACCATACTTATACAGAGAATACCTATCTGTGTTCATACAGTGTGTCCTGTCTATATCTGTCCCTGTTACACCGTACTTATACAGAGAATACCCATCTGTGTTCATACAGTGTGTCCTGTCTATATCTGTCCCTGTTACACCATACTTATACAGAGAATACCTATCTGTGTTCATACAGTGTGTCCTGTCTATATCTGTCCCTGTTACACCGTACTATTACAGAGAATACCCATCTGTGTTCATACAGTATGTCCTGTCTATATCTGTCCCTGTTACACTGTACTTATACAGAGAATACCCATCTGTGTTCATACAGCGTACCCTGTCTATATCTGTCCCTGTTACACCGTACTTATACAGAGAATACCTATCTGTGTTCATACAGTGTGTCCTGTCTATATCTGTCCCTGTTACACCATACGTATACAGAGAATACCTATCTGTGTTCATACAGTGTGTCCTGTCTATATCTGTCCCTGTTACACCGTACTTATACAGAGAATACCCATTTGTGTTCATACAACGTGCCCTGTCTATATCTGTCCCTGTTACACCGTACTTATACAAAGAATACCCATCTGTGTTTATACAATATGATTTTTGTAACAGTCACAATAATGTATTAAAAGAACCTTTAAAGTAAGGAAATAGGCTAATTGTAAAAAGCTTTAAATTTCTTTTCCTTTAAAAAAAAAAACAAGTACAGAATCATAGGAGAAATGAATTTTTACTATATTGGTCAAAAAGACTTAAAAGAGGGACAGAAATTGTACCATGATTGGTGTGTGTTATTCATTTTCAAAGAACTTCAGTAATTACATTGCCAGAGAAATCTGATTTGCCAAGGAATTTCATCTAATATAATACTCAATATGTGTATTACATAGACTTTTTACGGACACTTTTTCAGGAGGATGAAGATGCGGATGGTGAGGAATCAGAGACTGACATTATTGATGACACAAAATCAGCTGATGGAGACTCAAAACCAAGGAGGAGGCGGGTGAAAAAAGCAGACTAGTGTGAAAGGGGCGAGTCCACGATGAAAAAAAGCGGATTAGTGTGAAAGGGGCGAGTCGATGATGAACTAAATACAGTAAAACACTCTTACAGTGAAGGGTTGGGGGATGAACAATTACAGTAAAACTCGCTTTTAGTGAAGGTTTGGGGATTAATTACAGTAAAACATGCTTATAGTGAAGGGCTGGGGACAAACAATGACAGTAAAACATGCTTTTAGTGAAAGTTTGGGGATTAATAATTACAGTAAAACATGCTTACAGTGAAGGGCTGGGGATGAACAATTTTGATTAATTATGAATGTAAATCATTATGTCCAATGAGTTCATGTTTGAAAATAACATGGAATGAAAACAACTTCATTTTAAGCAGGAATTCATTATAAACATGTTTGCTATATCCATGTTTTACTGTAAGTGTGAATTCATTATAAACATGTTTGCTGTATCCGTGTTTTACTGTAAGTGTGAATTCATTATAAACGTGTTTGCTGTATCCATGTTTTACTGTGTGTTTGAAATAGTGTAAATGTCACGTATTTAGCATGTAATGAATGACTACATTTCTGATGAATTTTATTCTGTTATGGTAAATTTGTGTTAACTTCTGTTCAGAGGGATACTTTTTATGCTTGGTCCCAAACTGTGTTGTTTTATATCAAGCTGACATGAACTCTGTTTATAGTATGTTATATAGTTCAAAGAAAACATGTTAGAATGTGCCAACGATTTTCAGAAGATTTGCATTTCAAGTTGATATGGTTAAAGTGATGATGTTGATTTAATGATTAGTTAGAATCAATATTTAGTAATATTCTACCGAGAAAGGATTTGGAAAAGAATAGAAATCTGAACAATATTTATGTTGCGTTGTAGTTTAGAATTTTTATGATGTCTGGTATTATCTCGTCATATTGACTGGCAGGGTTTAGTATTGAGTTGTAGTGACGGTATGGAATACGATATTTTAAACAGGAGAGAAAGAGAAGCTTGTGTGATGCATGAACACATCCCTATTCTACAACTACCACTCTGAACACCTACAACTTTTGTGTGTATTTGTTTGTATGGAGATCTGGTGTGATTCCGTGATGGTTCTATAGATTCAATAGGCCACAAAGATATTTCTTTACTAATGAAATGTATTTTGATACAGATTTTTATTAATTTTCATTTATTTTTTGCATTATGATTACAAATACACGTCCCAGAAAAAGCGTGGTTTTAATATTGTGTTTCTGTACGCAGGTTAACTGTAGAATAGGTCAAAATGTATCCCAAATTAAAGACCACTTTTAATTCAGAAGTATTGGATAGGAATTTAGCAATAAGTATTCTTCTAGTCGTTGATGAAAATTGAGAAATAAGAATAGATTTCATTGCCATAGAAAGAGAGAATTGTATGTCTGTAATGGTGAGAAAGCTCCAAATAAGCATTGTGTGCTGTGTGTGTGTGTACGTGCGCGCTATTTCTTATGTTAATACCAAATGGATATGAATGTGCATTTTTTGGTAAAGGTATAGGTGTTGTATGTTAGAATTCCACCCACCTTTAGATTACATTTAGCATTATTTAGAAGCAGTTGTTTTAGTTTTAAACTTTGAGCACTGAAAGATGTTCTGCACCTTTTGCCATAAATTCAAGGTATTCATTAGTGTATTGAGTAATTTTTTTTTTTTACCTCAATGAATAGGATAGTGAAAAATTGGTGTATTTTTAGCATTTGCAAGGAGGGTCTGATTTATCATCGTGTAACAAATTTAAGTTTACATGTCATTACGTGCATTCATAATTGTAGTAGACATCGTAAAAGCAATGTATTGCCATGTTCTCTGTCGTACTTTTTACAGGAAGCACTAGGTAGCAGGACAGAGATGTCATGGTCAGTAGTTGAAAAACACCCAACGAGGAGTGTTATCATCTTTCTATCTCGTATAGATTACTCAGAATTTAGTTGGTAAGAGAATTGAGTTTTAGGCTATTGAGGACTAAGGTCCAGTTGAGTGACAAGTTTGATAGCATTATGGACACATTAGGGGCAAGATCAAAAGATCAATTTCGGATAAAAATCTAAATTCAAGTAAGGGGGGGGTGGTAGAAATTTGCAAAGTATCTGTCATCCAACATCGATTACACTTTAGTGGAAAAAGACAAGTTGCTGTTAAAAACCACATAATAATATTCCATTTTAATGAATATTTAATAGTTTTAATGTACATTTTCATATAAAGGTATACCAAGTGTTATTTAAACTTGTATGTTGTTACTTGTTTAATCGATTAGTTTCAACATTTATCATTTTTTGTTTTTTTGGGGGGGGGGGGGGGGGGGGGGGGTGAAAACTATATGAATTTAGATTTTTGTCAGACATTGAACTTTTGATCTCGCCCCTTATAAAGTGCTTTTTTACTTGTGAATTTCATACCAACCGAAGAGATGTAGATTTGACTTTGGATTAATATTACTGATTTTTGAGGTTCAAGGTCAAATGAAGTAGATGACAGTGTTTTCAAAGATACCAGCCTGGTGGCAAGTGATGGAAAACTTTTGACAATATCAGGGTTGAAAGGTCATGGTCAGTGAGGGGTTGACACTATTTTGAATGGTGTATGAGATGTAGTGTCATTGTCTTGAGAGCAGTGTTCATTGCAGCCGTGGCTTGTGACGATGATTTAATGTTGGAAACGTCCTATATACAGTAGATAGGAAAGAAAAAGTAAATAACGCTCATTGACAGGAAGTGGAACAGACTTTTCGTTCAGAGATGAAGTTATGATATAGTACTTAGATTTTATTTTTAAATGATTTGTTCCTGATTCTTCTTTAAATCTTCAATATTTTAACTAGTATACAATGCTTACTGTTTTTAATCTGTTGAATTTTTATAGCTCAATATTCCAAGAACATAAGCTTGAGTTTGTTTTTATTGTGTTCTATGCAAGTTTTGAATTAAAAAGAATGAGTTTGTACATACTTCTGACTGTATTCTCTTATTTATTACCTCCTATTGAAAAAGAAAGACATATTACTTTGCCTCTGTTGGTGGGTCAATAAATGAAATGTCAGACCATTGACTATAGAACTTTACATAATATTTGTCAAACTTCACATAAGGTGATTATTCATGACATCACAGGTATCTGAATTTTAATCAATAAATAAATATTAGTAGAAAAAAAAACTATTATCTATAAATATTTATAAATGGAGGTTTGTTTGGATTTTTTTTATGCTCCCTGAAAAATTTCAGGGGAGCATATACACCGTCATGTCTGTCCGTCCATCCATCCGAGCTCATATCTCCTAAACCTTTCATCAGAAATTGATTACAAATATTCATTGAGACAAGGACTTTTTTTAAAGTCTTTCAATATAATTTTGAAAAGATCATTCAACAGTTTTTTAATATGAAAGTTCCCCATCTCCTAAACCTTTCATCAGAAACTGATCATAATTGATCACAAATATTCCTTGAGTCAGGAGCAAGGTCATTTTGGAAAGGTCAAGGTCACTCAGAACATCTTGTATAATGAAAAAGTTCTTTATTTCAACAGTTTTTGAACAGATGTTGATCTTATATCACACAAATAAGTAATTGGGGAAATGGCTATCAGACAAAGGTCATTTTGTCAAAGTCTTTCAACATATACCTTCTAATATATGAAAAAGAAACTTTCATTATACCCCCCGCAACAAGTTGTGGGGGGGGGGGGGGGGGGGGGGTATACTGGAATCCGGCTGTCCGTCTGTAGACGCAATGGTTTCCGGGCTCTAAAGCATTATCCTTTCCACCTACTGTCACCATATCATATATATGGACTACCCATGGGATGAAGATGTTCCCTATCGATTTTGGGGTCCAAAGGTCAAGCGCACTGGACATCGAAGTAACAATATGGTTTCCGGGCTCTAAAGCATTATCCTTTCCACCTACCGTCACCATATAATATATATGGACTACCCATGGGATGAAGATGTTCCCTATCGATTTTGGGGTCCAAAGGTCAAGCGCACTGGACATCGAAGTAACAATATGGTTTCCGGGCTCTAAAGCATTATCCTTTCCACCTACCGTCACCATATCATATATATGGACTACCCATGGGATGAAGATGTTCCCTATCGATTTTGGGGTCCAAAGGTCAAGCGCACTGGACATCGAAGTAGCAATATGGTTTCCGGGCTCTAAAGCATTATCCTTTCCACCTACCGTCACCATATCATATATATGGACTACCCATGGGATGAAGATGTTCCCTATCGATTTTGGGGTCAAAAGGTCAAGCGCACTGGACATCGAAGTAGCAATATGGTTTCCAGGCTCTAAAGCATTATCCTTTCCACCTACAGTCACCATATCATACATATGGACTACCCATGGGATGAAGATGTTCCCTATCGATTTTGGGGTTCAAAGGTCAAGCGCACTGGACATCAAAGTAGCAATATGGTTTCCGGGCTCTAAAGCGTTATCCTTTCCACCTACAGTCACCATATCATACATATGGACTACCCATGAGATGAAGATGTTCCCTATCGATTTTGGGGTCAAAAGGTCAAAGGTCACGTGCACTGGACATCGAAGTAGCAATATGGTTTCCGGGCTCTAAAGCGTTATCCTTTCCACCTACAGTCACCATATCATATATATGGACTACCCATGGGATGAAGATGTTCCCTATCGATTTTGGGGTCAAAAGGTCAAAGGTCACGCGCACTGGATATCAAAGTAGCAATATGGTTTCCATTTAAATTCTTTAACGGCTTTTTTCATCGCATGGAGATGCTGTGTTCCTAGATACCTTTTGGATCATAATACTGAAGTTTTACCTATAACCAACACCCTTTGGGAGATTGGGGTAAGCAGGGGGTATTCTTAGTGAGCATTGCTCACAGTACCTCTTGTTTCAACAGTTATTGATCATTGTGCAAGTCATTCGTCATATGAAGTAGTTCATTGGTTAGATACAGTTCAGGGAGCATTCATTAGTTTTACTGATATTCTTGTTTCTTCTATTTATTGATTAAATTCAGACATCTGTGAAGACATTTACATGAATATTGAATTTCCAAGTTTGAATTACTAAGCATGATATACATGCAGTTGTTGCCCGACCTGTAACAGAGAATCTATTATACTAGCATAGACTGGCAGGTCATGACTAGTATATAGTACGGGCCAAAGAACTTGCTGTTAAGATTGTCCAATTAGTGGCTAGATAATACTTCCTCAAGATCACCAAACTTCATAGATACATTCACCAGGACTAGAAGATGACCCTTGGATTTCGGGTCAAAGGTTACATTGAATGCTTGGCACAATTTTATAGATAATGGTCTGGAATTGTCCGAGGTCCAGTAGCACGATAAAGATCCCTCCTTGAACAAAATCAGAGCATAGGCCCAAATTTTGCAGCCCTTCACTGGCAGTGGTGATGTCTCCATAGAAGTGAAAAATTCTCGAGAGGGACGTTAAATAATATACAATCAATCGAACCCTTTACACGAAACTTGATAGGCAGGTAGATCTAGAGTGACGCAGAATTTGTGACACCTTATAGTATTGAGTATTCACTATGTTAAAAGGGCTGGGGTGATAAACTGAAATATCAATTAACAGTCCTCTCATTTAGTGAATTATCAATCTGGAACCTTGTTTTGTTTTATCAACATAGAAAATTCTTCACCAGGCACTACAATAGCAGATTGTATTAGCAATACTTGGAATCGGACTGGTCGATTGTGTAGACAGCACAAAAGATGTTTTACAAAATTAGATATTGTGATATCAAGGCAACTGCATCAACATTTATAATGGCGTATATAAAACCTATTTAAAAAATATACAAAATGTTTGTGAAAAATAAAGGAAATCTATTGCATAATGGACTTGATAAATAATTCAATGAAAACAGAGTTTTTGCCCTTGGATTCAATATTTTGAGAAACATAATTGATTATTCATATGTAACTTAGACATTTCAAATATGTTATGGTAAACAAGATTTTTTACAATAACTATTGAAAGAGACCCCAACAAAATTTATGTTCCTGTCATGCATAAATCTTATTAAATCATTGACTTTGCGAAATCTTGCCACAGGAGGGTGGAACTACGTTAAATTAGTAATTTGCAGCGACTCTTAGAAACATGGGCCACATTGACCCTGCCATTGTTCAGATGTTCTGATTTTTAGAAGAATTTTTATCAATATTTTTTCCAATGAAAACTAATTTTGATCCATATTGTAGCCGTAAAGGATCACGACATAACTGCAAATAAATTCACATGTTCACATCATTCAACTCCAAGGTCAAAGTTCTCCGATAACAAGTTCTTGCCATAAAGAATATATATCAAAATATGAAAGCTCTACCTCAAAAATATGAGGGCAAGTCAATAGGTAACCAGCCTAACTTATTTCCGGTTGATATCCACCTCTTCTAATTTTATGTAATTGTCCTCTAGTGTGATGTACTTAGACCAATGGTGTTCAAGTGACATCAACCCAGAACTGAAAAAGTCAGGCTCCTTTCCATTGATCCACTCCTCAACTGCCGTCACAACTTCTTCATCAGACCAGAAATGACGTCCACGGATATACTTTTCCAAGTTTGGGAATAGGAAGAAGTCGCTAGGAACTAGGTCAGGCGAATAGGCAGGATGTGGTATTAATTCATATCCGTTTCACTCTACAGCATCCATTGCTACTTTGCAAGTGTGGACTCTCGCATTGTCCTGTTGCAGCAAAACACCTTTAGAGTTTACCTCGACGTTTTTCACAGATGGCGGTTCTCAGCTGGTCTAGCAAGTTTGCATAGTACACTCCAGTTATTGTACTTCTCATGGGTAAAAAGTCCAACATAATAACACCTTTTGCATCCAAATATATTGTGGTCAACACCTTGCCACCAGATGGTTGCATCTTGAACTTCTTTGGCATCGGGGACCCAGGCACTACCCACTGACGACTCCGAGCTTTATTCATGAACCCAAGTCTCATCTACAGTCACCAGACGCAAACAAATCATCTTTTGACCTAAAACGCTTCAACAAGGCACTGCATACTGATGCTCTGGTTGCCATTTGTTCATTGCCAAGAGATTTGGGGACCCAATGGACTGTTAGCATGCGTAAACCTAAACGATCATGTAAGATTGTTGAAACACTACCATGAGAAATGCCTAATGCTTGCGCTATTTCTTCCACCTGAATTCGCCTATCCGAGTATACCATATCCTTAACTTTTTTACACATTTCTTCATCAGTGGCATCCTCTGGGCGTCCAGACCTGGCTTCATCTTCTAAAGACCTTCTACCATGTTTGAATTCCCCTACCCAGAATTTAACCTGAGCATAATTAAGATGGTGCTTTAAAGACCCATAAACATCGGCTAACTCGCCGTATATTTTCTTACCTGTTTTACCTTTTAAATATGGTACTCAACTTTAGATGAAAAGCATGCCTTTGCACCACTAGCCATATTTGACATTCAATATCTTATTAAAGAATGACTTGATACATGTGCAATTTTGTACCCAGGTATAAAACATGTATTGAAACAAGGCATGAAAATTATGTAACCGTCTCAGTCAATCGGAAATGGGATAGGCTGGTTACTTATTGACTCGACCTTGTAGTTAAAGACATATTGAATAAGGTCATGTTTTTTTTTAATGTAGGTCAAACTCCCAAGGTCAAATACCATTGTGTCACAAGATCTTTCCATATTAAATAATCTATATAATACAAAATATGAAAGCTCTACCTAAAATGGTTCCAGATTGGCGGATTTAGATTTTTATTACATGTTTACTCATTTATCCAGTAGATATCGCCCAATACATAAATTTTAATTACCCTATGTTTTTGAACGCCGTTTGATGTCACAAATAAACGTCAATTTCACATAGTATGTTTACAAATTGTCAGGAAGCAAATTCCCCAACTATAAAGTAACATAAATGACTAACGGGGCTGGGGGTGTTAACATGTGATAAAAAGAATCTCCCATCAAATGTGGTTTGATATGATTTATATCCATTTTCTAGAAAACACGACACCCATTGAATTTAAATAATATGAAAATCACAATCCATGGGAGATCCTATATATACACACTACTGCAAAAATATTACAATGTCAAGGCTCATAATAAATAAAAGTATTATAAATATAAGCTTTATGTTATCTGATCATTATACCTACCCCAGATAGGGGCAGTCTCTGAATGACAGACATACAATACTGTAATCATGCAGCACTGACTGATGTCTGTAAACAACGCTATCCTTATCTTAATAATGTAGCAATATGAATAAAATCAAAGATTGGCATTATTCTACCAATTTATTTAGCTTGCAAAATATATCACAATATTTCTGCTAAATAATCCATTTTCACACTTTTTTCATACCTTCAATATATATATATCACACAAATATCACACACAAATATATTCATATTGATTTACGAAGATAACTTTAGCACAAGACAATAATCTCCACAAGCTGACAAATTCAAAAACTTGTAAATCATTTCACACTTGTAAATGATGCAAAATACAGATTACAGTGATTTGAAACATTAAGAAAAATAATTTAAAAACTGCTTTTATTTGAGAATGTGAAATAACGAGTGTGAAGATTAAAAAAAATTGCATAATGCTATCATAATCTTCAGTGGTCAAGCAGTCCAATGAGCAAGCCCAACAATACATGACCATGCAATCACTCTGGTTCTTTAATCCCAGATTTGCTAAACATTCTTCTAAATGCACATAAAAAAATAGCGAATAAAGATACATCTCTTATATAAACAAAATGAGAGTTATGCACCAGGCTGTTTCACCAGCTGTAACTGGGTTTTTTTTTTTTATCCCGCCCATTTCCTCACGAGTTAAATGTGTGCGATCCCTGAAAACTAGAAGCAACACCTGTTATGGACAAAGACACTGTAAATAACTAACCAATGTGGAACGACTATTAATACGAGATCAACGCAAACAAAAATGTGGAAAATGTTCAGAATTTGATCAAAGCCTTTCACATCAAATGAATGGTGTCCTGGATCAGCCGTAAACTTATTCTCTGCACTAGTTCTTTCATCTCTTCAAGGATGCCACAAAATTTCTGAAATTCAAAAAAGTCAAATCAAATTTTCCAAGCTTCCTGTTCATTTACACATACTATTCATTAATATCACATTTAATGTTTTCAAAGTTTATGTGCAATAGCAATGCCAGACCATCCCCTTTGTAAATTTACGAGTGAAAACCTCAAATTTCACATATTTTAATAATTTTCCTACACAAAATCATTGATGCCCCTCCAAAAGTCAATACTAGTAATATTATGGTTTTTAAAAAATCCGAATCTTCACTACTACATCAGTAGAAACTTTAACAATTTTTAGTTTTTCTGGTCTAGTGGTTCTTGAGAAAATTTCATACATATGCATATCCCTTCTTAACATCACTTTCCATATCCCCCTGTACAAGGAAAACGGCCCTTCATTTGAAGAAACGTACTTGATTCAAGAATGAGTTGGGCCAAGTTAGTTTAAATTGCCCTCATGGAAGAAATGGAGAACATGAAAATTAGATAGTGACAGGTGTCAACAGGCAAATTTTGAAACAAATGGCTCACTTGAGCTTTCCTACTTTAGGGAGCTAACAAGTTAGGTATTGAAAAAAGATTTGGCTTCTGTAAGGTCAAGTAAAATTAATTAGTAGATTATCATTCAAACTTCACAAAAAAATGGGGCGGGTGGGAGGATTTTATTTTTTATTTTTTATTTTTCGCCATGGTATTCTTGACCTCGAAAATGCCTTCTCTCATTGAGAAAAGGCTTTATAAATCATAATTTAAATGCGTATTTGGGTTTCTAAAAGGCAAAGTGAAACAAAGTATGTTTACAATACCGGACCAGACATAAAAATATCCGGAAATCGTAATTTTGAAAAATAAAAAAAATCAGGGCGGGGTGATTTTCGAGGGGCGGGCGGGAATGATAATCTGCTAATTAATTTTACTTGGCCTAACAAAACAGTAACTTCACTGTGAATGGTACTAAGGAAAAAATAAATTCTTTCTGACTCTGTATTTCATCACAATAACAAAACACTAGTTTTTCTTTGATATCTAAGAAATTCCTGGGATATTCTTTTCACCAGGACTGTTCCTTCACCCCAGATGGAAGTTTTTGGTGGTCCAACAACCCTTCACCTCAAATTCTGCGTATATATCATCTTTTATATCTTATTACGCAATTCACAATTCCATATTTTCTATGTCCAAGAATCATAACTCAACAAAAAAATCAATGGACTGGAACAAAATTTGATCTTGATCTGTAACTTGTCATGATAAAGCAATGTACCAAATATTACCGTGGTAAATGAACATCTGGATAAAACATGTAAAAAAACTGATTGGCCAGACTGACACATAGACCGCCTGACAGAGCGCAAACCTTAAGTACTGTCCGACTTCGCCGGTAAGGGACTAACAAGCTTAAATGACAAATTGTGGACAGACTGAACTTTATGAGTAAACAAGCCTCATCCATTTCATAGGAAAGGCCTGAGGTGTTCCAGGTGAAACAAGCCTCATCCATTTCATAGGAAAGGCCTGAGGTGTTCCGGGTGAAACAAGCCTTACACAACATGCTGTAGAAGTTCAGGACTTTTGTATAATCCATTGTGGCCATATTGGTGTTTCTTGTCAAAGGACACAAAGTGAATGTCAGTGCTGGTCACCTCACAAACTCTTCTGGCCTCTTTGTGAAGCTGTTGAATAGAAATTTGTTAGAATTAACATAAGCATGTCATAGAAACTTTTTGAATCACTGGTCCATTGTAGCAGATGTGGACATTGGCCTGAACAGCTCACTGGTTTAATTGTGGCTGAATTCTAAATTTGGGAATGCTTAACTTTACCAGACAAACACACAGGCAAATAGGTAGATAGTCCTTATTCTGTAAAATAGCAACCCAGAAATGAATATTAGAAGACTTACCCGTTCACCAAGTTCATGGGGAATGGTGAAGTCATCTTCTGCATGAAGAAGTAAAATTGGGATGGTAACACTCGCAATACTGAAATAAGTACGTGTTTGAGTATTATATATATATATATATCATATTCTCAGGAAATCATTCTACACACAGGGTATTTAAATTTAGAGAGTCAGTGGTGGCTTACAGAGCAAAAGTACTGTGTCAGGGATGTCAACTGTGTGCATTTTGTTCTAATCACAGAAACAAAATAGATAAGAAGCCCCTGTGTTCTAATATGCAAAGCAGATGTGATCTACCACAAAGTAAAGGCTAAAATCTACCACAAAATAAAGGCTAAAGTCTACCACAAAGTATAGGCTAAAATCTACCACAAAGTAAAGGCTAAAATCTATCACAAAATAAAGCCTAAAATCTATCACAAAGAATAAGCTAAAATCTACCACAATGTATAGGCTAAAATCTACTACAAAGTAAAGGCTAAAATCTACCACAAAGTAAAGGCTAAAATTTACCACAAAGTATAGACTAAATCTACCACAAAGTATAGACTAAATCTACCACAAAGTAAAGGTTAAAATCTGCCAAAAAAGGTTAAAATTTACTACAAAATAAAGGTTAAAATCTACCACAAAATAAAGGCTAAAGTCTACCACAAAGTAAACGGCTAAAATCTACCACAAAGTAAAGTCTAAAATCTACCACAAAGTAAAGTGTAAAATCTACCATAAAGCATAGGCTAAAATCTACCACAAGGTATAGGAAATCTACCACAAAGTAAAATCTAAAATCTACCACAAAGTAAAGGCTAAATCTACCACAAAGAAACGGCTAAAATCTACCACAAAGTATAGGCTAAAGTCTACCACAAAGTATAGGCTAAAATCTATCACAAAGTATAGGCTAAAATCTACCATAAAGTATAAGCTAAAATCTACCACAAAGTATAGGCTAAAATCTATCACAAAGTGAAAGCTAAAATCTACCACAAAGTAAAGGCTAAAATCTACCACAAAGTATAGCTAAAATCTACCACAAAATAAAGGCTAAAGTCTACCACAAAGTAAAGGCTAAAATCTACCACAAAGTAAAGGCTAAAATCTATCACAAAATAAAGCCTAAAATCTACCACAAAGAATAGGCTAAAATCTAACACAAAGTAAAGGCTAAAATCTACCACAAAGTATAGACTAATATCTACCACAAAGTAAAGGCTAAAATCTACCACAAAGTATAGACTAATATCTACCACAAAGTAAAGGCTTAAATCTATCACAAAGTATAGGCTAAAATCTACCACAAAGTAAAGGCTAAAATCTTCCACAAATGTTTTGTTTATTGTGCAACATGAATACAATATCAAATGAAATATTTCACCAAATGAAAAAAAAATCATTTTACATTTGAAAAATAACATGAGGCATCATCTCTGAGTATATCAAACTATAGAGAATGGAATTGGAAAAAAATGACTACCCTGGCTACAAAAATCTGTTACGGTAACTTACTTTTCATCGGATTTAAAATGCAGACCAATTCTATCGAAGGCACTTAATATGGCCCAGTCGAACCATGGAAGGAATCTAAACAACTGAAAAGAAAAATATCTCCAACTCAGTATGTATGTACTCAGTTGGAAAAAAGAATAGACATGAAGTTGAATATTTATATATCCTATGTTTTTACTTTCATTATCTTTACAAATTGTAAGGATAACCATTTCCTCATGAATGAGTTGTAGTTGTAAACAATGTGCGTATGAATACAGAACTACTCAATAAATATAGTTCATCTATTTCAACGGCTGGGAATTCCAACAGAAATGAAAGTAGAATGTAAATATAAGAAATAAATTTTTGAACAATACATGAGGGTATGAACTGCAATCCAGCATATGTTTCAGTGCTAACACGCAACATGAAGTATGCTGGCAAAAAACATCGCACAGTTCAATACCCTCCTAAATTTTCAAAATTGAAATTCATTTCTCAAATTCATTCAACAAGAAAACAATCTAATAGTATCAATAATATAATTGAAGTCTGATAAAAACTAGGTGTTCAAGGAATATGTACATGGAAAGAAGGATGGACATGTAAATAAACATGAACACATGTGTAGCGGTCAGGCGGGTTCGATCGCCGGTGGCCAGTTAGCTCAGTTGGTAGAGCACCTGACTAGAGATTCAGGGGGCCCCAGGTTCGAATCCCAGTCTGGTCTGTTGTATTTTCTCCCTTCCTGTTACACATGTAAATAAACATGAACACACGTAAATAAACATGAACACCTTGAGTGACCTTTGTTTGAAAGGCATTTGTCAATTACTTATTTGTGTGATATATGATCAATACCTGTTCAAAATTGTTGAAATAAGGAACTTTTTCTTTATATAAGGTATATGAGTTACCTTGACCTTTCTAAAACGACCTTAGTCCAAAAGTCCCTGTCTCAGGGAATATTTGTGATAAATTATGATCAATTTCTGATGAAATGTTTAGCAGATATGAGCCCGGATGGACAGACAAACACGGCAGTGCCTATTTTAAGTTGGCTGAATGCTCATACTTACAGTAGAAAATGGGTGGAGTTTTGATACGTGTTTCAGATTAGTGAATGGGGCCTGTAGAATGAGACCATCTGGAGGTTCACCTGAGAGAATAAAATCAGTTCCTTCAATATAACACCATCCTCACAAGTCAAGGTTTTGGGATTACGTACTGTGGAGAGTATGTAATCACAAAACCTTGACTTGTGAGGATGATATAACACATACACTGAATGTTTTTTGTTCATATAGACTTATAAAGTAATGAAAATAGAAATAGATATTTACTTGAATGTTCCAAAAGTTTACCTACCATTTTCACAAAGTTGTTTTGTCAGTTTTGTTCCAATACTGAAACAGAAATGACAATTCCATGAACAGTGCTCTCTCTGAAAATATTGCTCTGTGAGAAAAGGCTTTAAGGACAAATAAAGTTCATACCTATGGAGTATTAAAAATAACTCAATTGAGAATCAATCCACTTTGATTTGCATGTGATTGAAAACAATTTCTATTTCAATCATCTTTAGAAAGGTGAAGATAACGAACAGATATCAATCTCATAACTCCTATAAGCAATACAAAATAGAAAGTTGGGCAAACACAGATCCCTGGATATACCAGAGGTGGGATCAGGTGCCTAGGAGGAGTAAGCATCCCATGTCAACCGGCCACACCTGCTCTGAGCCCTATATCTTGATCAGGTAAACAGAGTTATCCATAGTCAAAATCAGTGTGCCAAGATCGGCCTAACAATCAGTATGAAACAAGTCAGATAGCATTTGAAAGTTAAGTAGCTAATTTGCTGTTGATATTGATTTTCAATAAAATATCTAAGTATGAAGCAAAAGTAGATGACTCTGTTGTGTCTTTTATTTCGAGCTCACAGAGATATATCAAATCGACAATCACATATGAATGAAAGTTATTATTGTTAATAGATAAAATGTCGTCAATATATCTAAATATCGTATTGACGGCCACAGCAAAAGATTTTTTCTTCTCACATAGGAGATTTTGAATAAATTCTGCTTCATAAGAATATAACAAGAGGCCCATGGCCTACATCACTCACCTGAGTCACCTTGGCCCATATCTGAAGACTTTCCATATATATTTGCATGTAAAACTTTACTACCTATTGTGGCCCCAACCTACCCCTGGAGGCCATGATTTTTACAGACTTGATTCTGCACTATGTCAGAAAGCTTTCATGTAAATGTCAACTTCTTTGGCCCAATAGATTTTTAAAGATTTCCCCTATATATTTCTATGTAAAACTTTGATCCCCTATTGTGGCTCCAACCTACCCCCGGGGGCCATGATTTTAAGAAACTTGAATCTGCACTGTGTCAGGAAGCTTTCAGGTAAATTTCAGATCTGGTTCAGTGGTTCTTGAGAAGAAGATTTTTAAAGATATTCCCTATATAATACTATGTAAATCTTTGATTCCCTGTTGTGGCCCCAACCTACCTCTGGGGGCCATGATTTGAACAAACTTGAATCTGCACTGTATTAGGAAGCTTTCATATAAATGTCAGCTCCTCTGGCCCAGTGTTTCTTAAGAAGATTTTTAAATGACCCTACCCTAATTTTGCATTTTTGTTATTATCTCCCCTTTGAAGGAGAAATGGCCCTCCATTTGAACAAACTTGAAAACCCTTCACCCAACGATGCTTTGTGCCAAGTTTGGTTGAAATTGACCAAGTGGTTCTGGAGAAGATGAAAATGTGAAAAGTTTACAACAACAACGACAACGCCGACAGACAACGGACAAATTTTGATCAGAAAAGCTCACTTGAGCCTTCGGATCAGGTGAGCTAAAAACATGTCAGCTAACAAAGGAGCACAATTTGAGTCCATGGGAATTCAAACAGACTGTTGGAAGATATTGTCAATAATGAACTCCAGTATAGTTTAGCATATAAACAAGATGTGTTTGTGAAACACAAATAATGGCCAATTCCAAAGATGGCCAAGGTCACAAGGACAAATATCTTGGTACCAGTAGAAAGGTCTTGTCACAAGAAATGCTTATGTGCAATATGAAAGCTCTAATATTTACCATTTAGAAGTTATGACCAATGTCAATTCTTTTAAAAGTAGGTAAGATGTCAAGGTCAAAAGGTTTAGTACCAATGGAAAGGTCTTGTCACAAGAAATACTCATGTGAAATATTAAAGCCCAATCACTTACTGTTCAAAAGTTATTAGCAAGGCTAAAATTTTCAAAAAAGTAGGTCAAACTCCAAGGTCAAGGTCACAGGGTCAAAAATGTTGGTACCCACGGAAATTTATAGTCACAAGAAATACTCATGTGAAATATCAAAGCTCTAGCTCTTACTGTTCAAAAGTTACTAGCAAGGTTAAAGTTTTCAAAAAGTAGGTCAAATTCCCAGGTCAAGGTCACAGGGTCAAAAATGTTGGTATCCACAGAAAGATCTTGTCACAAGGAATACTCATGTCAAATATCAATGCTCTATCACTTATTGTTCGAAAGTTATTAGCAAGGTTAAAGTTTTCAAAAAAGAGGTCAAACTCCAAGGTCAAGGTCACAGGGTAAAAAATGTTGGTATTCACGGAAAGGTCTTGTCATAAGGAATACTCATGTGCAATATCAAAGCTCTATCACTTACTGTTCAAAAGTTATTAGCAAGGTTAAAGTTTCAGCCAGAATGACAGAATTACAGAATGATAGACAGGACAAAAACAATATGCCCCCTGATCTTCAATCTCGGGGGCATAACAATAACTCTATACTATCACTTTCAATCATTTATATCTCGCAGTTGATGATTAATAAAATATATTTCACCTCAGGCAAAGCTGAATGATTACAGAGATACACTATGTGATTAACACTTACCCTGTTCCTAAGGAGTGTCCCCATATCACGACCGGAACCTCGCCAGAACGTTTCCTAATCCATCTATACAGAAAGTACGAATCAGCGACCACACCATCTTCTGACGGAAAACCAGTAGAGTCTCCAAAACCTACAGTTCAATACAAAACCAGTACAATCTCTAAAACCTACAGTTCAATACAAAACCAGTACAATCTCTAAAACTTACAGTTCAATACAAAACCAGTACAATCTCTAAAACCTACAGTTCAATACAAAACCAGTACAATCTCTAAAACCTACAGTTCAATACAAAACCAGTACAATCTCTAACACATACAGTTTATTACAAAACCAGTACAATCTCTAAAACCTACAGTTCAATACAAAACCAGTACAATCTCTAAAACCTACACTTTATTACAAAACCAGTACAATCTCTAAAACCTACACTTTATTACAAAACCAGTACAATCTCTAAAACCTACACTTTATTACAAAACCAGTACAATCTCTAAAACCTACACTTTATTACAAAACCAGTACAATCTCTAAAACCTACACTTTATTACAAAACCAGTACAATCTCTAAAACCTACACTTTATTACAAAACCAGTACAATCTCTAAAACCTACACTTTATTACAAAACCAGTACAACTCCAAAAATCAGTTGTTTGTTTGACTCTGACTACATCAGTGAAAGCTGTTCAGAACAGCGAACAAAATCTACACGATACACGTACCTCTGTAGTCCAGTGCCACCACGTGATAGTTCAATTTACAGAGTAGCTTCATTAACTCTACTCTGTGTGGCTGAGCTCTGGAGAAAAAAATGGTAGCAAATTTAGTTAATTTAAGGAAATTAAGAAATGAATCTTACAATTATTTTCTTGATGCAGGTATCAACAGGACAATTGGACGGATTTATCACTGCACTGCACGCACTGATGAAGTTTTCCATCCAATTTTCCCTATGATACCGCCATCAAGAAAAGAATTATAAGATTCATTTCTTATCATTTAAATATTTCAAAACACTGAGTTTAAATAATAAAACATGATTTTGTTTTCAATTTCATATGACATATCAATACACAACATGCAGTCTTTGATGCAGAAATCAAACAAATTTTTCAGCCTATCAAAACTGCCGTAATTTCATCAAGACAATAAATATTTTTCAAAATGATAAACATGGAAAGCATAGATATTACTTTTAAAATTACATTGTTAGTTTTCATCATTCTTACACGTTGTATTCTAAAACTTGATTGATGAAACGTGAAGATAACGAACAGTGATATATCTCCGAAATTCCATAAAGAATACAAATTTTAAATCAAAATTAGGGCAAACACAGACCCCTGGACTCACTGGAGGTGGAACTAGGTGCCTAGGAGGGTAAGCATACCCTACTGACCGGTCACACTCGCCGGTGATACAGTGTATATTTAATAAAAATGTGATTCAATCATGTGGATTAGAATTAAACTAAAGATGTACGTGAAGTCTTAATGTGACAAGTTTTAAACTCTCCTGTGCATGCTCTGAAACACACATGTTCCTTTGAAATATACCTTGAGGAAGAGTTTCCATGGAGATACAGAATTATAGGGTTTCCCTCTTGCAACTTCTTTTCCCAAAATCCATCATTACTATCAATTTGGTCACCTGAATTTTCAGGTAAGGCATGCCTAGTCAACACAAAGATATATAAATAAAAGATATGTAATAAAGAAATATACATGCAATTCTAAAAGTTACATTACATCATTAATGTGATGATTTCTTATTGGACAATTTTTACTTATACAAACTGCTTGTATCATTTCAAAGTTTTACCAAACTCCAATGGTACTTTCTTCATCAACATCAAGGTAGAAATTTCTGGTGTTCTTTAATCCAAAGCTTTCTGGCTTTTTCAGGTCTTTGAAGACTACTTTAGGGTGTTCCACTAAAATGTAGTAAAACAAGAGGCCCATGGGCCACATCGCTCACCTGAGTCACCTTGGTCCATATCAGAAGACTTTCCATATATATTTGCATGTAAAACCGTAGTCCCTATTATGGCCCCAACCTACCCCTGGAGGCCATGGTTTTTCCAAACTTGAATCTACACTATGTCAGAAAGCTTTCATGTAAATGTGAACTTCTTTGGCCCAATGGTTCTTGAGAAGAAGATTTTTAAAGATTTTTCCTATATATTTGTAAGCAAAACTTTGATCACCCCTTGTGGCCCCATCCTACCCCCAGGGGCCATGATTTGAACAAACTTGAATCTGCACTACGTCAGAAAGCTTTCATGTAAATATCAGCTTTTCTGGCTCAGTGGTTCTTGAGAAGACGATTTTTAAAGATTTTCCCTATATATTTGTATGTAAAACTTTGATCCCCTACTGTGGCACCATCCGCCCCCCGGGGGCCATCATTTTAATAAACTTGAATCTGCACTATATCAGAAAGCTTTCATATAAATCTCAGTTTTTCTGGCTCAGTGGTTCTTGAGAAGAAGATTTTTAAAGATTTTCCCTATATATTTGTATGCGCAGTTGTGTTAAGTAGGGCCATAGAAATATGTCAGGAAAAAAGCGTTAATAAACAGATCAATTTGTGACAAATTCTGTAAACACAACCCTTTTATACAAAAACAATATGTATATATCATTAAGTGCATACTGACCTCTTATATATTTTTCACCAGACCGACAGTCTCTACATCAACTTTGTATCATGTGATCAAATATCAAGATAAAAACGTATCGTGTATGTATAAATCGTGGAATTGGCACGATATCCAGATATTAATGCAAGTTGAAGTTAATATAACTTCAAAGCATATTGATTCCTTAATTTGAAAAGTGCTGAGAGCAAGTTTATTGTGACTTGTAACATGTCTAATTTTTGCATTGAATATGCAAGATGCAGCGATTTTTGCACATACGAAGTTGAATCTAGCCTGAAAAACATATTTTCTGTTGAAGCCAGAACTTGCTCCCCTAACTTTCTTCTGGCACTGAAGTTCACAGGTCACATAAATCAAACATCTTTCACTTAAAAACCTCGGGGTGTCGTGCCAATGATAAAAATCTTATGTACGGAAACCCTGTTTATGCAAATGAGTCCATTGTGAAAGTAACTATACGTGTAGATTAGGGGCGATATCAAGATCACAATATGATATGGATATTACTTTAGCATGTATGCTATATAAAGAAGAAATTGAAACTTTTTCAATATCAAAGAGAATTAATATAACCCATTTGACAGAAACTTTTATGCGATTGCAGTTTACCGTTTGACAGCGGTGGTAAATAACGAAACAATATTTTGACATTTCCAACCACAAAAGGACTGTAGATATGTACGTCATGACGTATTTTTCATTGTGACGTTGTGCAATGTGCCAGTGCGGTAAAGTATATTTATGTACAGCATTGGTATTAAAAAATTTATGGGGAAAGCCTTAACTCAACCGCGTGTAAAACTTTGATCCCATTGTAGCAACATCCGACCCTCGGGGGCCATCATTTTAACAAACTTGAATCTGCACTATCTCAGGAAGCTTTCATGTAAATCTCAGCTTTTCTGGCTCAGTGGTTCTTGAGAAGAAGATTTTTAAAGATTGTCCCTATATATTTGTATGTAAAACTTTGATCCCCTATTGCGGCCCCATCCTACCCCCAGGGACCATGATTTTAACAAACCTAAATCTGCACTATATCAGAAAGCTTTCATGTAAATCTCAGCTTTTCTGGCTCAGTGGTTCTTGAGAAGAAGATTTTTAAAGATTTTCCCTATATATTTGTATGTAAAACTTTAATCCCCTATTGTGGCCCCATCCGACCCCCGGTGACCATGATTTTAACAATTTAGAATCTGTACTATATCAGGAAGCTTTCATATAAATCTCAGCTTTTCTGGCTCAGTGGTTCTTGAGAAGAAGATTTTTAAAGATTTTTCCTATATATTTGTTTGTAAAACTTTGATCCCCTATTGTGGCCCCATCCAACCCCCGGGGGCCATGATTTTAACAATTTAGAATCTGCACTACCTAATAAAGCTTATCTTTAAATTTTATCTTTTCTGGCCCAGTGGTTCTTGATAGGATGATTTTTTAATGACCCTACTCTATTTTTACCTTTTCTTGATTATCTCCCCTTGGAAGGTGGCCTGGCCCTCTATTTTAACAATTTAGAATTCCCTTTACCTAAGGATGTGTTGTGCCAACTTTGGTTGAAATTGGCCCAGTGGTTTTTGAGAAGAAGTCAAAAATGTTAAAAGTATACAGACGGACGGACGCCAGAATACGGGTGATCAGAAAAGCTCTCTTGAGCTTTTAGCTCAGGTGAGCTAAAAATACTAATAATTACGACACAGATGTTCTCATGAGAGAGAGACAGAGACAGAGAGAGAGAGAGAGAAACAGAGAGAAAGAGAAACAAAGAGATAGAGACACAGAGAGAGAAACAGAGGAGAAAGAGAAAACAAGGACATACCAAAGTGAAGAAACACAATTTTGTGAGCAATCCATGGAAATAACCTCACGATGAAGGGAAGCAACACATAAATGACACACAGTCCTCCTCCACTCCATGCAAAAGTTCCCAAAAGATCCATTAATGACCCTTACATAGAAAAATAATGCATTGCATCAGCGAGTAATCAATTAAGCAAGTACAAACAGGCACATAGTAATGGGAATATCATCGTGGTCATCCAACTCAACTTAATACAAAGTAAATTATCCTAATGCCTGCATTCAGTGGATATACAACGTAAATTATCCTAATGCCTGCATTCAGTGGACTGATTTGCTTATTTACAGCTAGTCTGCTTGGTTGTCTATGTTTCTGCTGAAAAAAAATCACATTAAATTTACTCATCATGAAGAAAATGTAGACTTTCTTGTTGGTAGTCATTTAAAACCTCAATAACAGATATCTCAGCAACAAATGACCTCAATAACAGACATCTCAGCAACAAATGACCTCAATAACAGACATCTCAGCAACAAATGACCTCAATAACAGACATCTCAGCAACAAATGACCTCAATAACAGACATCTCAGCAACAAATGACCTCAATAACAGACATCTCAGCAACAAATAACCTCAATAACAGACATCTCAGCAACAAATGACCTCAATAACAGACATCTCAGCAACAAATGACCTCAATAACAGATATCACAGCAACAAATGACCTCAATAACAGATATCTCAACAACAAATGACCTCTATAACATATATCTCAGCAACAAATGACCTCAATAACAGATATCTCAACAACAAATGACCTCAATAACAGATATCTTAGCAACAAATGACCTCAATAACAGGTATCTCAGCAACAAATGACCTCAATAATAGATATCTTAACAACAAATTACCTCAATAATAGATATCTCAACAACAAATGACCTCAATAATAGATATCTCAACAACAAAAGACCCCAATAATAGATATCTCAACAACAAATTACCTCTATAACATATCTCAGCTTGATTTTACTTTGATGTCACAGTGATAGTTTGATTGATGCCTACAATACATTAGTCAGAATATCTCGACCTAGTCAATTATCTTACCGAGATAATGTGGACGGCATTCCAAAATCTACAGTAGATGATCAAGTGTGCATTTGCCATTTCATATATTTTCTTTTTACTATATATATAATGCATGCAAACATGCATGCATTATCATTTTATTGAAAACTAAATTATCTAAAATTTAAGATCAAGTTTCCTCGACATGTCAGATTATCACAATCAGTTTACTTTTATTTTCAAGTCAACCTTTGATTTATTTCAATGTACCAAGCTCTGGTCAACTCAGTGTGCCTGGTCATCACCATACAAATGATGGATCATGCTATACTAGCTGACTAATACAGACATGTCAATTAATTCAATTATCTGAAAACTTACAGCTTCAAAATTGAATAGTCAATATTACAACTTCTGTAAATACATTTATGTGCCACAGGCTCTCGACGTTTTAATTATATATATATAGATCTATAGGCCTATAATTTAAAAAAATGTCTTCCTGTAAATAAACTATATATACATATAGGATAAGACATTTTTTTCCTCATGTGTATTTGATTAAAACGTCGAGAGCCTGTGATATCTGCCTGTTATATATGATATGACTACGGAAGAAGAAAATTCGGACTAACACTAAGTTATTGTTAGTTCGAATTTTCTGTTTCCGCTGTCAAACTTAGTAACGTTAGTTTTGTAAATAAAAACGTATGCGCAAATATCCCAACTAAAGCGTACGACTAAACCATGGATGTTTTTCATCTAAAACAATTTTTTTATAAAAAGAATCAAGTCCAAAAACAAGATTATGAACATATTACAATACCAAGCAACCGGCTAGATCTACGAAATCCGTCCCTGCTCGAATCTACTTTCACTTTCAAGTAAAATAGAGTTACCCTCCTTTCACTGCGCACTTATCGAAGGGGCGTTTCCAAATAAACAACTGGGGTTGCAGTCGGGTTTCGTTCGCCTGGTTGAGTATAGATTCGTTTCCTTATTATTGTAATCTTTTCTTTGGGTTAATCAGGGGTATGTAATTAAAAATATTAGTCATGGGGCTAGTGGTAGTAACAAAGTTACTAGGGCATAGCCCAGATCGTCGGTTAGCGCGTATAGCGCCGTGAACTATACTGACAGTAATATATTACAAAAGCCAGTGGCGTAGCTAGGTTTGAAACATTTGTAAGCATTTGTATTTTCTGAAAATCGGTATAAAATCCAGTGAAATCCTGTGTATTTCTATGTATTCCTGTGTATTAAATCTAAAGAATAACACAAGGTTTTAAGTTGACATGTTTATTAAAGAACAATGGTACAAGCATAGAACAATGCAAAACAGTTCAATAAGCATAAAAACAGTTCAATAAGCATAACAGTTCAAGCACAGTCCATTACTTTCTGCTGAGTTTCTTCTTCTTTTTTGACGGTTCTTCAGTAGGTGCGGGCGGATTCCACATCTCTAACGGTTTGTATTCTCTCTTCACAGGGGGTTTTGAGCCAGGTACGGGCCCAATCATCGCATCTATCTCCGGTTGTTCTTTTGGACACTCACTAATCCAGTGTCCTATTTTTCCGCATTTGTAGCAAGGATCCTTTTGTTTGGTTTTCTTGCTGGTCTGTTGAGAATCTGCTGACCTCGATTTCTTACTGGTCTGCGGATAATCTGTTTTCTGTGGGCAATCCGGCGACCAATGTCCTGTTTCTCCACACGTGTAGCACGGGTTAGCAGTGTAATCTGGAGTGTATTCCTTCCTAGGTTTTTTAGAAGTCAGCTCTTCCATCTTCTTCAGCAGGACTGTGGTATGATTTCCAATCTCATTACTCAGCACATTAATACGGTTAACGATCCCGTCTAGTGTCGTGGTAATGATCGCAAAGTCTTCTTTGTTCATGGTCGGAGGCTCATTCTGAGCGTTGTAGAGGCCCAGTTCCAGTCCCGTGACATCTTGTGACTCTGGGATGTCCGGGGAAAAAAATCCCAAGCCGGGGTCTGTAGGATTCTGGCTAGGTAAAAACTCCTCAGTCTTAGCCTTTTTCAGCTGTTGTGCTATGTAACCCTCTTGTACCTCCTGTCTATCTTCTTCGCTCAAGAAATCTTGTTGCATTCCCGTCTTTTTCTGTACCATGTTATTCACTTTCTTCTGAGCTCTGTCCACGTATTCTAGCTGTTTCTGAGCCATGTTCTCAGGTCAGGGTCTGAAGTCGATGTGTAGAGTGAGAATGGGGGCTCTGCTTTTATACTCCCTTTTCGCAGAATATTCATAAACCGCGCTTCTAAATCGAAAACGAGGCTACCGTCGTATCCAAGTATAAACAAGTATGGCGTCGACCTTAGACGGAGGCAAGAACGACAGGCATTGTTGCGTGCCGAACTGTAATGGAAATGGACGCCGCAACCCAGAGCTCTCTTTTCATCAAATCCCACAAAGATTGGAGCTTCGCAAGGCTTGGATACATGCTATTCGGAGGGATCCTGGTCCATTATTCAGAGTATGTTTATGTAACTTTGTTCCAAATAATACGGAGAGATGACCCCCTTATATCATAGAATTAAGTAGGCCTCGAAATAGGTTGGTCCTTGCACGTGTGTACGTCAGTGTGTGTTTAATGAAATGACTTCAAACAAGTCTTAACGGGTTATAATCTTTCTAACAGATCTGTGATCAAACAGTTGTTTGCTCACGTCATTTTAAGAGGGACGACTTCAAATGGACCCCAGTAAGGAAGACACTCAAGAAAGAAAGTGTTCCTTCCATATTCAACTGGAAATCTGACGAAAAAGCTGCGCGACGGGAAATTTTTAAGCATCCTGTTCCAGAGAAAATGCCTAGATTTGACACTGATGAGAATAACAACAACCCGGTCTCAAATGAAAATTTAAATTTGAATGTGGAGAGGTAATGGCATTTTAAAAATCTCTATAATTTATGTGATAGTCAATCAGAATGAATCAGGTTATATCCATAACATTATATAGGTCTATGTGTGTGTCATTTTATTTAACAGAAGGTCTGACTAATTTTACAAGAAGCACATGTAATAATCGAAGCAATGTTTCTTTTTCTACCTTCGAATTACTATTTCTATAAACAGTTGAAAATACTAGGAGAATCAAGGCAAATATAATTTAGCAATAAGTATGATTTAAGTTTCTTCAGTGCTGCTGCATGTCATTGGGACTTTCAATGTGAAATTGGTTTTACTTATTGTTCATGAATTATTCTCAGAATGATTAATCAATTGTCAAACTAGTTTTATTCATGCTGGTTTGCAATTGTATTAAACTATTTTGAATAATTCAACTCACAACAAGATCAACTGCTGCTGGACAGTAGGATGCTGGATCATCAAGATCTTTGTGAGGTATGAAATTTTGTATTATTCATTCAGACTTAGAAATTGTATTGAAATATTTTCACTATATTAAATGATGGTCTATAATAATAAAAAATACTGTATGTTTTGCACTTTGTTAAAGTAACATGCTCTATATAACTTTGAAAATCACCTGTGCTTATGTATATTTCTTCTTCTCTTAATTCATAGTATGAATGCTGTTCTTTACACCACCATGTTAATTTTGAGAAAATGATATTCTTATGTAATGATTTAATATGCATGTAATTTAAAATATCTACCAACTTCGAAAAGGTATAGAGCGTCCTCCTATAAATTTCACATTCATCAGAGATATGCATAATTTTGTAATATATAAATAAATGAATACATCGAAGTACACAAATACTTATTACTGACACAACAGAGATCCTTTATAAAAGATAGGGGGGGGGGGTGATCAGTCTGTAACTGGCTATGATGAAATTGTTTGACTAACTTTCCAATTATTTATACAGTATGGATGTGAATTATATATTGCAGCAGTATGTATGAAGAAGTGCAGCCTGAGACAAATAGGGTGAATGAGTTAGAGGATATGCTGAAGAAGAAGGAAGGGGAAATTCAAAAATTACAGCAACGACTTGAGATAGAAAGATTTGGCATTCAAAGATTTTCAAATGACAATGCATTAATTTCATTTTATACAGGTTTTGCATCCATGATCATGTTTACAACTTTTTATGAATTTATCAAACCTGGTGCTAATAGAATGACCAGTTATTATTACAGATCTTCTGACAGAATCAACCAGCACGTACTGGTGGGCAATCCGAGGAACATGTTGCTCATTGACGAATTGTTCATGTTTTTATGCCGTTTAAAATGTGGTCTTATGGAGCAGGATTTGGCTGTAAGATTTAAATGTCATTTGTCTACTGTAAGTAGGAAAATTATTACATGGGCAAATCTTTTATACTTTGCTCTTGGTAGCATAGATATCTGGCCAAGTAGAGAGCAAATAAATGAGAACATGCCTAACCAATTCAAAAGTATGTATCCCTCTACACGGGTAATCATTGATTGTACAGAGTTAAAGACAGAGAGACCTTCATCTCTTGTTCTCAGTTCCAAGTGTTATTCGTCATACAAAAGCTCTCACACATGGAAAGGACTTGTTGGGATTGCTCCACATGGAGCTCTGACCTTTGTATCAAGTTTGTACACAGGAAATATGTCAGATGTAGAAATTACCAAGCTTTCTGGCCTGATTGATCTCCTGGATAGGGGTGATTCAATAATGGCTGACAAAGGATTTGTTCTGAACAAGGTATTAGAGGGGACAGGTATTTCAGTTAACACGCCCCCATTCCTCCAAAGTCAAGGTCAATTTTCAAGGCAAGAAGTGGAGCAAACCCAGGTGATAGCAAAACTAAGGATACATATTGAGAGGCATATCCGCAGAGTCAAGGAGTACCACCTTTTTGATGGTGTCATTCCCTTAAGTATGGTAGGAACAATAAATCAATTATGGACAGTGGCAAACATGCTAACTTTATTCAAGGGTCCTCTTGTCAAGGAATGGAAGTAAATTGAAGATGAAATCAATCAGGAAAATGAGATAAATATATACAATTATCAGAATATAAAAATTGTATCAGAATTGTACCAGAAATTAAAGTAACATATTACAAGATCTATAAATTTCATGACATGTAATTCACGACACATATTACCTGTGTGTTGGTTGTTTTATAATTAATAACAATAACTCTAGTTAATTACACAACCATATTTAGAAGTAACTTTCATTAGGAAAGTTTTTAAGCCCCCCCCCCCTCCCCCTTGCAACTAATGTTGGAGGAATATTAAATTTGTCCTGTCTATCCAAAAAATTAACCTGGCACATAATTTTAAATGGTAAGTGATAAAGCTCTCAGTCTTCATATGTGAGAAAATTTGATTTGTTACCAAAGTTTCTGACCTCATGACCTTGAAGATTGATCTTCTTTTAAGAAAATATCTCCTGAATTATTTAAGGCATGCTTTCATATTTTGTATATAGATTTCTTATGGCAAGACTTTGCATTTAATAACATGACCGTTGACCTGGTTACTTTGGCATAAACATGTTGAAGCTGAATGGAAATAATTAGCAAATCTTGAATAGATATAGAAAATGCTACTTTAAGTAATGAAAACATTCCTTCAAATGAAAATGATCTATATCAAATATTGATCAGCCTTTCAAGTAATGGTCAAAATAAAACATATCAAGCTTGTCTTTCATTTCTTGCCATCTACTTGAGTCAAATGTTATAAGCTCAAGATGAGATTCATCTGAAGTCCAAACAAACAAGTAACACTACTCTAGTCCTGTTACTGCAAGCTGCATCATAATCTGATGAAAATAGTTATGTGTCCTATTCAGTTTAAACCCATTTTCATCCTTGTTGAGGTAAACACATTGTGATAGGGGGTTGACAGGACACTTGATTTCCAGTAAACCATAACATGGAGTAAGGGCAGGGCAATACACCTTTCTGTCTGGGCTTGCTGCCAACCAAGGTGACCATGGACTGACACATATTCCACAGGGATAAATGTTGACATTGTCATTCATCCTCTGAAAATACAGAAAGTAGTAGAACATAGTTTTAAAATATTGCTGACTCTTATATATGTTTTATTTATTTGTATGATTTTTTTTTTACATGAAATCTTTCATCAATACATTGGTGCTTTATTCAAAACACATATCCAAAGACCTCAAATTATGACAATATTATTTATATTCAAAAGATCTTGTAAATTTTGTGTATTTATTTATAATTTATGTATTTATCAAATTGATATACATGTATAGACCTATGCATTTAGTTTTCTTTGGGTTAAATGCCTAAGGTATTTACAACTGGACATATAATAAGTGGACTAGTTATTCTAACAAATATTTGTGCCTGCATTTATTATCAAATACATGAAAACATATATTGTAAGAGTTCTTACTGCTACAAATGCTTCAGCTGCTGTAGGCTCACATGCTATCCCATGTCTCATATTGGCTGTCACCACAGATCTGGAAGTCCTTAGTCGCTCCACCAAGGGGTCATAGTCTATACCAAAAACAGCATTGTTTGAAAATTTGTTTTTGAAAAGAAGTTGTTCAATGTCTTTAATTTGTAGCTATTGGTCAATTAACTAAACAAGCTAAGCTAAGGCACCACTGAGGGCTACAAATTTAAGACATACAAGAAAAATTGAACTTTACATTGTACTATATATACAATTGTTCTCTAGAATAATAATTCATGATCTTGTCTATTTCGTTGAATTAAACATGTTGTATTTTAAGTGTACATATCAAATTAAAAATGCAGAATCTTATTTGAAATGTAGTAATGTTCATTACATGTATCAAGCCGATACATTTTTCACATAATTACCTTTTCTCCTTTTGACAATGGAACCAGCAATAGATGCCGTTATCCTATCAAGCCTAATCCTGTGCCATTTGGGATCCTGGGACTGTAACTGAGTCAGAGATTCTATCTCTGAAGCCTCATCAGTAGTGACACTTAATGAGTCAGTTTTCAAGTGTTTTGTTTCAGATAACACAGTAGATATATTGTTAATCATCACATTTTGAGATGGTAATTTAGGAAAGCCATCAGCATCCAATATATTCAGAATTAAATTACTGTTCATTTTTTGCTGCACTGCAAGTGGACTCCCCTTGGGGAATTTGCCAAACTTCGTGTCTACAACTTTCTCCTGACGTTCTAAATTTACCACGCTCAAAAGCATACAGGTGTCGTCAACTTCTTCAAGGTTATCACACAATTCCTGTAAAGGTAGTTCGGACACATTTTCAATAGGGTTGTATAATGTTGTTCGAATTCCTCTAGGTGGCACATATGGGTTCCTCATATCAAAACCTAACACTCGAACGTTGTCAATGGAGCTCCCTGCTACCTTTTCCCCTCTTGGTACATGCCATGTTTGTGGAAGTGAGGTTTTTGCTACATCTGTTGGAATAACCAGCATTCCAGTTGTTTTCATATGAGCAAGAGTATACAAAAGACCTGTAATGTGACCACATGCACCAGAGGTTCCAATTGGACAGGAGCAACTGCTGTCATCTCTCTCAAATATTGGTCCTGATTTTAGATGTATCTGTAAAGACAAATTTAAAAACATTAAGTAAATTAATGTAAATTTAAATATTTTAAAACAAGTATAGTTGGATTTAGGTAATAATTTAATAGTCAATTCATTTATTGTACAGTGTTTAACAACAAGTGGTCCATGGGCCACATTGCTCACCTTGGCCCATATTTAAAGATTTTCCCTATAAATTTGTATGTAAATCTTTGTTTCCCTATTGTGCCTGCACCCTAACTCTGGGTGCCGTATGTTAACAAACTTGAATCTACACTATGTCAGGAAGCTTTTATGTAAATGTTAACTTTTCTGGCCCACTGGTTCTTGAGAAGAAGACTTTTAAAGATTTTCCCAATATCCCAACAGGAAAAAATTTGATCCCCAATTGTGACCCCACCCTACCCCCAGGGGTCATGATTTTAACAAATTTGAATTTCCACTATGTCAGGAAGCTTTCATGTAAATTTCTGCTTTATTCTGGCTCAGTGGTTCTTGAGAAGACCTTACCCTAGTTTTGCATTTTTGTGATTATCTCCCCTTTGAAGGGGGTATGGCCTTTCATTTGAACAAACTGGAATCTCCTTCACCCAATGATGATTTGTTTCAAGTTTGGTTGAAATTGGCCCGTTGGTTCCGGAGAAGCAGTCGTTAGTATGAAAATTTTACAGACAGACGACAGACAACAGACAATCAGAAAAGCTCATTTAAGCTTTCAGCTCAGGTGAGCTAAAAATGAATTATACAACTTCAATGCAGTGATCAATACATTGGTACAGATGTTGATATGAATGGGTTCATCTGGAGGGAGGAACCCCCCACATGCATGTATGGGTGAGTGACCACCCTATCAAGTTGGACTCAATCCCAAATTTCAGAGGGGAAACCCGAGTTCTAAGGAAGCATATGCTTTAACCAATAATTTTTGTATACTGGTATTTGTGACTATAACTTACAGGTTAAGTAGTACATATTAGATGGTATCTCAAAAATGTAAATAGAATAATTAATCATTATGATACATATGACTGATAAAACATCATAAACAATCAAATTGAATATTACCTCAATTGTGTGTGGAGACTCATTTTTCTTCTGTGATCGGTAGGATCTAGCTTTAACAACACAGCCATCATCCAATTTATACACTACAATAAGAAATGTTTGATTAAAATTTTATTACAAGTGTATATATATATATATATATATATAACACATATACTATATTTAACAATTACATTATGACTACATGATAATGATACACATGTATACCTTAAATACACATGTTAAGAATTTCTATATTGACATTGGTCTAGAGTTGGCTCATACAATGTAACAATACTTATTGAAAATGCACTGTATAAGAAGGATGATATATGGGGAGTTGTTGTTCTGAACACAGGGGGTACCAAGGGACAGTGCCTGCATGTGTCATGTCGACTAGTCTTGTACCCTAAGTATTCGAAACAGCTTATCTATAGTATACAATTTTAACAATTGAACATTATAACTACATGATACAATATACATATGTATACCATGATATATGCATGTTATGGTTACATGTATGATGTAATGTCTCATGTGGTTTACATTGTCTAAGCACATGCTACTAGTAATACAGTGTATTATGTATGAACCATGAGAAACCATGTTTGCACATATGCACTGTTTGTAGTTTCTTCATGTGATTTCAATATAATGTTATCTGTAGGTGTTGCGGTGAAATCACACATCAAATGCAAAGTTGAAACTTTACGGCACAAGTTAATTGCATGTAATACGTTAAGTATTAATACCATGTTCAAAATGTCTCATGTTATGAACATTGTTTGTAGCTCATAATACTAAATTACAATGCACTTTTTTTTTCTTCTTCTCATAAACATTACATACTGAAATCTGTCAAATGCATTATGATTTAAACATATCTTATTGAGAATATATATGTATTAATAATAGTGATGTATGCCCAGGAGGGCCCTAATTTGGAATAAATAAATCATATGATATATATATGCAGGGGCTATAAATTGATAAAATGATGCTAGTTTGTCATAAATTAACTCATTGAAACTACTAGATTATTTATCATTCAACAAAAATATATGGTTTTTCAGCAGGCTGGGATGCTATAGGCCTAAAACTTTTTTTTCTGAGGGAGGGGAGGGGGGGGGGGGTACTTGGACATGTATACGATCGATCAGTTTTACCAACAATCATCATATTTAATTCATATAACTAATTATTATGTAAGATCATCTCTTCAGTAGACATCTTTGTTACATGCTGATATGGTGTAAGTTACAGCCACAAAACGATTCAAGATCGATCAGTTGATAGTATCTGTCAAACTGATCAGCTGATAGACGATTTGACCTACCTCTGATATCCGAGATGTATTTCTCGCTGAAATATTTGTATCCCTTGGAAACTTCTTTGCATCCTTCACTCTTGTTTAAAGTTTTTATTGTTTCTTCAACAAAACCGAAGGTAATGAGGGGGACAATACTGAGATCTCGCGTTGCGCAACCAACCGACTTCGTACATTCCGCTAAATCCGACATGTTTGTTGTGCGTCGAAACCGACGGTAGCCTCGTTTTCGATGCGGTATGCATATTTATGAGCATCTCATTAAGAAAGGAAACCGGTTTTTCCCCAGTGGTGGCTCAGTGCCAGCTGGCATGGTGCCAATGGGTTTTTCCCAGGGCCTGCTGGCTCAGTGCCAAATGGTTCTCAGTGTCTACTGGCACAGTGCCAATGGGTTTTTCCCCAGTGCTGGCTCAGTGCCAAATGGTTCTCAGTGTCTACTGACACAGTGCCAATGGGTTTTTCCCAGTGCTGGCACGGTGCCAGGTAGTGCACTTATTGCACTGATTGGGGCTTGGGGGGTTTGTGTGTCACTCATATTTGTTTTAAAGTAGCTCTAAAAAGGGCTGTGCATGAAGTTTTTATTTTAAAAATGGCCGGCTTCATACGCAGGTTCTTCTATATACACGTGTAAGTCATGATCTTCGGATATAATGTGCTGTACTAATTGTCGAGCTCTTCTCCCAGGGAAACGTATCTCTTCGACGGTTTCCCACATCCAGTCTGCATCCCAAAACAATCCCCATACACTTCTTCGGTGACGTGGTTTCTCCAGTCGAATAAATCCCGATACTTTTTGAGTGCCGTTCAATAACGTGTAAAACTGGTAAATCATGTACTGTATGAGGGGGGAATTTTTCAGGTACATGTCACTTAAACGCGACCAAATATCCTCCACTGTTTCATGTGACCGCAATACATAGTCAAAACACCAATTTTTAGATCGGCCCCAGCGTAATCGATGGCGACATCTCTGTACTAAATTGTCCCAGATCTCCATCTCGTCTACATAATCTTCTACTATGGTTAAATTCTCCACTTGTTGTATTCCCTGGCGGCGTCTCGCTCTTAAAACTCTCCGTGTATCCATGACTGAAGGTCAGACAAGAATGACTGTAGAAACCAGCTGACGTACAGGTGCTTGATCATGTGGTGCAGGTGCTTGATCACGTGATGCATAACCTTTACCTATAAATACAGGTGTTTTCTGAACGTTCGTTATTCACTATGGGCGGCAGTGCTACTACGAGAATGGATGGATATAGCTATGTACTACAATGTATGAACGTGGCCTTACATGACCCTCTCATTCAAAATGCTCGTCAATTTGTACAAGAGATGTCACCGGAGGTCAGAAATGTACATAGTTTTCAACGGATTGCTGATTCATTAGCGGAGAATACCAATACGGGACGTTTACTCATGATTTATTTGTATGCTGAGGAATTGAAACAGAACCTTCCAGACCAGATGAGTGACATTGATCGGATCTTACGCGATTGTCTACAAAAAGGATTCGTGGAACTGATTCGTATGAAAGGAATGGCTGTCCTGTTATAAAACAAGAACGTTTTGGAATTTTTTCATTTGATCATCATGGCTGAATGGGACAACAACAATTTTCTTACCGCTGTATTACAGTATTTCAAGGACTACAAAGAATCGGTGAACAACGCTCGTAGCGCTGCATTACAGTGTATCAAGGACTGGAAAGAAAAACAGCCGTTGAGATATAAATTCGCCATGAAGTTGTTGATCTTTTGGGAATTTCCTATGACCTTATATGAATATTCCGGCGTTTGCAAGCATATAGCCGACAACCTGAACAGAGAGTCTGGATTGATCATGATTTATACCATGGAGCAAGAATTTAGACGACGGGAACCTGAGAAGACTGGGGCGATTGTAGCGATTACCGATCACTGGCTGGAAAAGGTGTATAAAAAAACCTAACCGTTTTCTTTTCCTTTATTCCTGGAGGATGGCCAGCAGTGACCACATCACAGAGAAAGCGATAGCTTATGTATTGGATTATCTCACAGACATTCATTCTTGGCAGTTTGAATTTGTGTTACACTATCTGCGAGAAGAATTATTTCCCATCAGCTTAAAGGAGTATCCATGTCTCTGTCAGCATTTGATCGAGAACCGGATCACCCCGCAAGCCTTAGTACTGATTCATTTAATGGGCCAGGAATTGAAACGAATTCGACCCACAGACAGAGCAGAAATCGAGAAAATCAGACTACGATGTCTTCGAGAGATGTACGTCAAGTTAAACGTGTGACCTTTAATCTGGAACGGAATCAAGTGTATTGGCTACCTGAAGAAGATCGAACCAGTCCTTGGATGACCATGGCCGTGGATCGATGTCGATTTCAAACTAGGATTCGAGCCATGGAACAGATCTTGGAGCCTATATTGAATGACTTTTTACAAAAAACTGTTTTTGAATTGATATTGTGATATGGTGAATAAAAATAGAGTCACCAGTTCTGTGTTTGTTGAATCTTACAAAGGAGGGTATATAATAAGGAGATGAGGAAGTCTAGGCTGAAATCAAGATAGAAATCCGATTCTATACTTTGATTTCTATCTCTGAGGATGAATTGGATATTTCTACAGGTGTACACCCCTGAGAAATAAATAGTTTAAACCCGCTAGGAGAAAATTTTACCTCGTCTCGACTCTTTGGCGGGATGATCCTGAATTCATTTCAGGGTGTATGAGCATAAAATGCATAGGATTAGATGCAGCCCGGTGAAAACTAGGCGTTGGCTTGAACACCGGGGAGAAAACGAGTCCTCGACATGAATAAACGAGGAAAAACTCTCTACTCGAAAGCACAAATCCGCCATTTTGGACGTCCACCATCATGGCGTTCAAACTGGACAGGGATGTTTTCAACGACGTCCGTGCTGGAGTCGTTTTAAACCAGCGCAACGTCAAATTCCAGCATTCCGTTCTAGGAACCAGCGACTTGTAAAGTCAAAGAAGAAGAAAAGAAGTAAGAAGAAGAAGAAGATGGCAGGCGCTAGTTATGATTTTCAAGGAGGGTTTGACTCACGTTTCCGACTTGTAGTCATTGGCGAGAAGAAAGAAGGGGATACCTGGGTGCAGTCTAGTATTACAGAACTGGGGGTGTTTACACCCCCAGATTTGACCCAAGTCATAGTTAACCGGGCGGTCGATCGAGCTCGAAAGAGGTATGGCGCCGAGGGAGGAGGACCATTCCGTAGCACCTTTACTAGGATGCGGGACTTGGCCACAGTAGCTGCGACAGCGCCACCGCCACCGCCTCCGTCCTCAGCATCCCACACCGTGCCGCCACCCAGACCAGCGACGCCGCCTAGCCCTAGGTTGTCCAGGACAGTGTCGGCCTTCCTGCCACCCCCACCACTACCGCTAGCGCCACCCCCACCACTACAGCTATCGCCACCATCACCACCACCTATGCTAGAGTACACTCCGGTGTCAAGTCCAGAGGTTTCCCCGAGGTCGCCCTCGCCCCAGAGCCGCGCCAGGAGCAGGTCGCCCAGCCGGAGGACCCCGCCACCCAGACCCCCGCCGCCCAGAGTCATCAATTGCCCGATCACCAACAGAACCATTAGGATTCCGCCATGGGCCGTAAGAGTGCGGGACCGGCTGATGAAATGCCCCATCTGTTGGTTGGACGACCGGCATTCCGGGATCAAGTGCCGGGGGTGTGGGCAGCGAGTAGTATGCTGCGATTGCCTCGAAAGGAATGAGAACGGGCGGTATACAAGAGGAAGGTGTCCGCATTGCCGGCATGAGGGACCCCATTAAAGAACAGGGAGACCAAACGGCCCTTTTCAGGGCCACCAACTTTTTTTGAAAAGACACTTTTTATTGCAAAAATCAAGAAACACACAAGTTTTTTTTTTTTTAAAGTTTTATTAACACAAGTCACATAGTAGGCAGAATAAAGTTTTTTTTTACAAGTAATAGCTAGAATAAAGCTATAATAAAGTTACATTTTCTTGACAATGTAAACATGTTTATGATACTGATAAGCAAAGTCACAAATCCATTGTCTATAATGAGTCCAATTGCCTCCGGCTAATCCACATCCAATACGATAAGGAAACGCTAAAGTCTGGTAAGACAAAGTGCCTAATTCCTGTAAACATTGTTGAAACCAAAGTTCACGTTGTTCGGGGGTATCGGCATACAGGGGTAAGCGTTGAGTGCCTCTCCCGTAATCCCATTGCGCTAACAAACAGATCACATCAGGATGAGTAGAATGAGGCATAATACACACAGTACCCGGTATTCCTCGATCCGCTTCTATAGCTAAATTTCTCCGTCCTAAAGGTTGTCGGGTCGCATACAGATTAGCCCAAGGAAATCGGTCGGCAATACGTTGACTTAATCCATGAGGTTTCACCGTTAAACAGTTACATTGTTGTACAATAGCATCCACCCAAGGTAGAGATAATACATCTCCTCGTAGATCCGTCACCGACATGCTGGTTGACAGGTCTCACAGGTACACGTTGACCAGGGTTCTTGACTGTAAGGACAATGTTGAAACAGCCGGGGATCAAACTTTCTCTGAGTCCAGCGCTCTCTAAACTCCTGCAAGATCTCACAGGTACAGTCCTTATGCGCTATTTCTTCTTCAGGGGTGATGGTACAATGCTGCGGACACTTACACTCTAGCCAGGGTTCTCTAGTGTGACTACAACATTTATAGACAAAGGGATAATACGTCAGCTCTGCCAATCTCTCTATCCACTTCTGTTTGACCAGGATGTTTTCTTTTTTATAATGAAAACAGCCACAAGTTAACCAATGTCCTCGGCAATACCCACACACTAGTACATCTTTCTCATCATCCGCGTACCGTTCAAACGACATGATTGAGAAAAATGGTAACAAGTGACCTATTTATATAGTGTTTTTTGATGAGTCATCAACATGACGTCCGCCATCTTTGACTGAGGTAGGGGATGTTTTCAAGGACGTCCGCGCTCTCGCCTTTTTAAACGAGCGCAACGTCAAAATCTGGCATTCCGATTTTTTAAGGAACCAGAGAAGTAGATATGAGTCGTAGAGTAGGACCAGACCCTACAGTGAATGACTATTTTTTCAAATGGGAGGAGGATTGGGACCGAGAGATTGCCCCGCCGGCCTCACGGGAGGCTCTTCCCCCACCGCCCATGAGCCAGGATCTGCCCCCGCCAGAGGAAAACTGGGACGCAGAGTTGGAAGTGGTGCAGCGGCCTCCGGGGAGAGTGTTTTTTAAACACGGGTTGCCTGTTTTTGTGTTTGACCACCAACAACCCCCGGAGGAGCAGAAAAAGAAGAGAAGAAAGAGGAAGAAGAACAGACAGTGAGGGGGGACAGAGAAGAGAAGAAGAGAAGGAGAAGAGAGAGAAGAAGAAGAAGAAGAAGAGAAAAGACCAAGAACAGAGAGAGAGAGAAAGAAAACAGCCCTTTTCAGGGCTACCCATTCTTTTTGAAAAGACATGGTTGATTACAATGACAAGAAAAAACAAACCCAGAAGATTTTTCCAACGTTTTATTAAACTCCAACTATGAACAATAACAATACAATAACATAGTTTACAATACATTCAGTCTTTGACATTGACAAGTTTGTCCTTGATGGGTTCTCGGTTTTCGGAAGGTCTCTTTAAACCAATCAGCCACAAAACGATCGCGTTGTAAGGCCGTGCCTTTCCAGGGAAGTAACCATTCTTGTACGGTGCTTCTATGTCGATGGCGTTGATGTAAAAAATACACACAGTATTGTCCACAGACATCCGTATTCAAATCTTGATAACAATGGGTGTTATGAATCCAAGTCTCTCCGTGGCGTTGAATAAAGTCTTGGATGTCTTTATGGCTGGGAGGTAATCCGTAAGAATCAAAATATTCGACGGTAGGGCTACTCAAATACAAACAGACTCAATGCGCTCCAGGGCGATCGTGAGGGTCTGTATTCACCACGATGGCTTTGTGATGAGGTAACAGCTCAGGTATGACATCTCGAGGATACACACCTGCAAACGCCGGTCCTAAATCTCGTTGTAAAACATCTCTCAATTGCTGAGTATCCATCTCTCTCTCTCTCTCTTAGTAATCGATGCTGACTTCTCGTTGTTTGTTGATTTCTAGCAGATTGTCGAACACGGCATACACCACACAGTTTAAGGTCCTGGCCACGTTGGCGGCAAATTGCACTTCCACTCTCAAGTTCCCAGTCTGTATGAGCTGAAATTTATCCGTCTGGGCTTCTTGATCTTTCGTGAAATCCACACACCAGAGGGTGTAACCGTTTTTATACTCTTCCAGGGTAATGTCCGGAGCCCAGTCCTGGCCTAATTTTCCCAAGCCTTTGTACAGACTCAAATACGATCTCAGGTACTGATCGTCGGTGAAATTAGGTTCCAAAGGTCGGGTTTCCATCATTTCTCCATTGATACTGATTTCTAATTTCTTGACTTTCTCATTTTGGAAATGAAAGGGGTTTCTGGTATTATCCCCATTAAAAGCCGCATTGTCCACAAAGCCCAACACGACCAGTTTAGGCATCTGTCCTTGAAACAGATGATCGGTGATTTTAGATTGGGTGCCACTAGGAATGGTGAAGGTTTTCACTTCCACTCGTCTCAATGGATATTTCGCCGTTTGAGTACTCAGTTGCTGATTGATGAGATTAATGATACTCGGCACAGGTTTGACTTTCCTCACCCACAAGATCATACTTTGAATGACCACTTTCCCACTACTCCCGGCAGCGGTCATCATGTAGAACTGGGGTCGAGCGCGATTGAATCTGAGACGGACATCCACGCCATTAGGGAGACATTTCTCTTGCTCAAACAAATCCAGATGTAATCGATCCATCAACACGATCTCCTTACTGTCTGTAATCTTCTCGTGACGTTTTCTCAACCCTACATTCTTGGAATCATCCGGATACTCGGGAGTCGGGATGACGGCCGCGATGTTGACTTTGTTAGACACTACTGCAAATTCCACAGGAGTTTGAGTCAGAGCTTCTAATTTGACCTCATCCATATGTCCTGCCGTATCTTTTTCCCACAAGCTACAGGCTCTCATCTGGGTTTCCAGAGTCTTGGGTGCATAAGACAACAATTTCTCCAGATACGCTTTGTAGGGATAAGTATCCGTCCCCGGGGTAATGACTTTTCCATTGAGACTGACATCGATTTCACTGAACAAGGAATGGAGAATGTTATTCACGGGGGTCGAGGTCGAATTGCCTCCTGCGAGATTCGTTCCATTGGCTTTCGTGAATTTACATACCATCTGGAGATAAGTTTGGGATAAATCCAGATATTCATCTCCTTGTCCTTTGATTTCAAATTCAATCGGAGCCGTATCCGAGTTGAGGGTACTGGAAATGGGGTAATATTCCATCCATTTCGAATCTTCTAAAGTGACGTTGGTCGGGGGCACTTTAAACAGTTCTAAACTGTCGGTGCCACAAGCGCAAGATTCTCTGTGCATCATATTGGAACGATGTGTTACTCAGCGTGAACTGGCATCAAATGTGTTCTGGTCTCCTTCTCACCCCCTTTTTATAAGGTTCTCAGTCGAAAATATCCAGAGAGCGTTTTGGCTTACCCCTTTTCACTAGCTTCCTACCTCCCTTCCTAGATCGCTTCCTAGGTCTCTTATGAGGCCCTCCCCGAGCTAAGATACGTTGTTTTCTTTTAACAAATCCTTTTCCTTCCTGTATTCCCACCTGTTTTCCCGCCTGTTTTCTTTTGAGGGTCGTGGTTCCAGGCTTCCTGAGTATTCCTGTGCGCGCTTTTCTTCCTCGTTTGGATGGGGCTTTTCGAGACCTTCGCCTACGAGCATACCCTGCTGTCTCTTTCAGGGCTTGGGCACCGTGTGTCTTGAGAGCGTCTTTGAGTGATCGTTTATTATCTAACACATCCATCCCTGTTTTAGCAGCAGCCTTTAAGGCACTTTTAGCCCCCGATTTGAGTAAATCGGTGAAAAATCCTTTTCCCTTCTGCTTTTCAGATTCTGGATCATATTCTTCTGTTGGATGGATTCTACGTCGTCTCCTCTGATAAGAGCGATAAGGGCGGTCGTAATCATAATATCTCTCTTGATAGACAGGACGCTGTTGTTGTTGTTGCTGTTGTGCGGGGGCTCCACCTAATAATCCGCTGATCAGGGGACCCGCCACTTTGCTAGCTATTCCCAGCAGGGCTCCAAGCCCGTGACCCTGCTGCCGTATTAAACCTTTATGGTAGTGCATCTTGATGTAAATGAACTTCGTTAGGGGTTACACCCGCTTTTTATACTTTTTACGCCGTCTCTTTCTCTTCTTTCCTTGGCCCGCTTGACCCGCAATGGCATTGGCAATCCATGGAATGAGAAACCAGATTCCGTGTCCTTTCTGGCGTCTGACTCCTCGATGGTACTTCATCTTTCAATACACTTTGCGGAAATGAAGTTTGACTAAGGACCGCCCATTTAAAAAGCCCATAGGACGCCCTAAAGAATTCATGATGTGTACCTCAATGGTATCGAAATATTTCTTACTCAGTTTCAAATATTCGGCTCGAATCGGTTCCCAACGGGCTTGTTGTCGATCGTCGTATTGAGCCGTACAGGGGACGACTCTCAATAATTTCAATTTGTTGGTGCCCACCACTTGAGGATCCACAATGTCACAATACACATACATGGCTTTCAGATTGTCGTAGACATCCATGGTCGTGTTCCCCAAGTAATTCACGTTGATCCATTTCGTCATGGTTTCATGGCCCAGGATCATTTTGTCACTATCCAGACCTAGCTTGTACGCTAAGGGCGTAGGGAAACGAATGCACATGGGGGTGGCTCTCAGTGTTCTCCCATTAAAGTGATACTCGACACGATCGTACTCGGGGTGATACACTAAGATCTGGTTGTTCCCCTCTTCGTTAGGATCCCCTAACTCGCTCCATACTTTCCACAGGGTTCTCCTTAAGGCTGCGTTGATTTCATTGATTAACGCCAAAGGTTGTGTATAAGCTCCGGGTCGGAAGTGAATGCGAATGATATCGAAGGGAAATAAACTATCCCCTCCCTCAAAGAGATGGGACCATGGCGTCAGATGCCAGGGGACCACCACCACACACCTGGCCATCGTGACTTTGCCCATATTCTCTGTCTTAAATCTTTCCCATTTATAAGTGTTGGGATCTTGGACATGTTTCGTATACGGATCTGGAATGAGAACGTCCACATAAGTCTCGCTATCCGATACGTTTTGTAAGTTGGCCGAGTACATCATCCGACTTCCCATTCTCCATCCGTTAAGTCCATGGTGTGTGGCAATAACGTTTTAAATTGAGCAGTCGTATTCGTCGGAAACGATTCCATCGACCCATCACTCAACAGAGTCATGTAAAACCCTTCTCCTCCAGCCATGATGTCTTAAATGAGACCCTGTCTCTGTTTCCTTCTCTATTTATACACAACACCGTTTTGTTTTTTCACAATTTTTATTTGAAACAACATACAACATGACAATACATTCAATTCAATTCATTCTTCTTGATCGCGGCCACCACCGCACATCAACGCATCCGAGTCTGGTAACGTCAGGATTCGTCTCGGGACTAAGCGTCGTCGCATCACCAGATAGTGTCGGGTTCCCCAGCAATCGGCTACATCATAACCTCCATTGATCATGTCTTTAAAATGGTGGAGACAAGCTTTCACGTTGTCGTACCAAGGACTATCATTTAAGGTCCAATCGGATTCGTCTTGTCGTCCCATCAATCCCCAGAAGGCTTTGACTTTCCAGCGAAACTCTTGATATTTAGTCTTTCTGATAAATGGCACCCAACCATCAGGAATCACGATCCGTTTGTACAAGTACACAGGATGCGTCGACGTTTTGTGTTGTTTACAATGCATCAAACACATCTGCTTATCCCAGAACCAGGTACTTTTCTTCCCCTCTTGTTTCCAGGCGTACTGTGGCTTAGCCATGGTGAACTGATCTCTCAGGTGAAGGGGACTCCTGTTTTATAGGAGGTGCATTCATTTGAGGACTAGGCATGACGTAGCCCACCAAAGAACTTAAGGTCACCATCCAAAAATCGCGATTGGGATCGCGTATGGCTAACATGACTACCGAGGTGATAATGATGGTTCAACAGAGGAATAATTGTGCAAAATACACAATTTCACTCCGGGGGACTTTTTCACCCAAGAAAGTCCACTGGGTGGTCATGACAGAATGAGATCCGCTTGCGGAATCCATGAATCAAAACTGGGAGGATATCCTTTCCAACGCACTTTGACTTCTGAAATGACTTTTTTTCCCACACGCCGCTTTTTATACCCTAAGATTTCTTCCACTTCATAGACATCATCGTCTTTAATCACTTGTTGTAATTCCTTCTCGTAAAAGGTTCCTTCTAATTCTTCCCCGTGATCATCTTGAATGCGATAGACGTTTCGTCCTGGCACTTTTCTAGAGATGGTAAACAGTTCTTTGGTCCAATTCGGTAAATATCCTTTTTCAAACGTACGTTTGGCTTTACTAATGCGTACACGATCCCCCACTTGCAAGCGACTCGTGGTATCGGCACTCTGTTTTCCATACAAGGTTTTCCATACGGTCAAGACATTCTTGGCATTGACTTGAGCAGGAGCTCGCCGGATACTGCGATGATAGGTATGATTGTAACCATACACCAGATCGGCCAAGACATCGACATACCGTCGTGTTTTATGGCCTGTAAAATACCGCCACATGCGTGCTTTCAGCGTGCATTGAAAACGTTCCACAATACTGGCTTTGGTTTCGGCATTACGGGTCGTAAAGAAATGAATGGATTTGAAGGCTTGACGAAATTCTTTATTGGTAAATTCTTTTCCTTGATCGGACTGAATGCGCACGGGGCGACGTCCCTCTCGAAAAATCCGTCGTAAGCCTCGTATCATTTCTTTCCCCGTTTTCTGTTTTAAAGGCACGACCCAGGCATATTTAGACAGCACGTCAATGGCACATAATAAAAACGTATACCCATTATTGTCTTGTTTCAAGCTGGAGACATCGGCTAAATCTAATTGCCATTGTTCATCCATATCCGTCACTCGTGTTTGTCGTCGCTTGAATTTCCTCCGTATCGGTTTATGCAAGGTATAGGTATCTTGAGCTTTCACCCATTCTCGAATTTGAGACAGGGTAATCTTGTGTCCTAATTGACGCACTTGACGATACAACGCCTGGACTCCCCCATAACCTGTCTTGGGATCGTAATACAGTCGCTGTAAGATCTGTTCTGGTTTCATGGTAGATTTAACCATTTTCCGATGTCACGGGCCGTCTTTCTACCAGCATCTCTGATCGGTTTAGGGGTTAGACGTTGCGGTGTTTCATAGAACGATTGATCAAATCCCGTGAGCTCTTGAAATCCACTCTCCTCTTCCTCTAGAGGTCTAGGCGTACTGATTTTCCCTGGTTTGTCCATGGCTTTTATAACATCCCGATTGCTCACATATCCTTTGGGAGCATGAGTCTCTTTTAACGCTTGAGCAAATTCCTCTAATCCCGCGGGGGGATCACGATGTCTTAAGGGTCTTTGTCGCTGGGTTTCGCTCATTAAATCCACAATATTGGAATCGGGAACCCTGCGTCCTCTATAGCTGATTCCTCCTTCTTTATTCCAAGTCACCACTTTGGATTTCTTGAGATGATCGAGTAATAAACCTGCTTTCTTTTGACCCGGTTTATTGACGCTTTTGATAATCTGTTCCTCCAAGTCATCGGGTGCTGAGGCGGCTGAGGGTGGTGAGGCGGCACTGGCTGCACTGGTTGGGGAGGGCAGAGTCGCTGTGGTGGGATGTCGAGCTTGTTGTAAATATTGACGATAGCGATGAAGTTGATGACCGTACAACCCCACTTTTTCTTTCTCGGTTAAATCATCTCGATGTTCAATCTCATCCAAATCACTGCGTAAACCAATAGTCGAGGTAAATTCGGGAGGTTTAGGTAATTTGCCTTTTAATTCGTTGAGCATCGCTTCCGGTACCAACACCATTTTTCGACTCATGATTTCTTACAAATCTTGCCACACACAAACGAACCCAATCCTTTTTGGTGGATGAGTATACCTCGTCGTTTTTTCACAGGTTGAGGCTGGACTAAGCGTCTTAAGATGTGTTTCTTTCGACCCAGTTGTCGCTTCTGAGTAGGGGTGAGAGGAATCACCCCTTTTAATAGATTGTACACAATCTCACAAATCTTTAAAATGCAGTCATTGGAACAATGTTTCAACACCTCTGTCTTTAATTTGCTGGAATAGTGAGGAGCCGCTAACGTCTGCAAGAGCGGTAAATGAGGTCGTAATCGACATTCACACTTCTTCGTATGAGCCATGGTAATGAAGGGTGGGGCACCTTCCCCCTCCTTTTTATACCTAGTCCCGGACAATGGCACTCGGATGTTTAGGATCAAAACGCTTGTGATGGACGGTCTCTTCGTGACGATTGCGGTTCTCTCTCGCATTGAAGACCAGAGGGCAAAATTTACATTTATATTTCTTTTGCACCTGAACCGGTGTTGAGGTGGTTAAGGGTTGAAATTTCATGCCTCCAAAGGTATGAGCAAAACTCGGTAGAGCAGTATCACTGGTTCTGGAACTTCCTATAGGCCCATGCATGGGTCGTTCCATTTTCTTTTGAGCTAATCCGGCTTTCAGATCGGCTAACGTTTTAGTGGCCTTGGGGGGAGTGGCCTTGGGAAACGGCATCTTCACAATGAGAGGGGTTTTCTTTGGAGCCCAATTGGGAAACGGATTCTTCATCCTGAGAGGTGTCTTCTTAGGTGTCTTCTTAGGGGACTTCTTAGGTGTCTTCTTAGGTAAGCGAATAATGAGTTTAGGAATTCTCTGAGGCGATTTTTTAGCTTTCTTAGCCCGTGGTTTCTTGGTTTTCTTGGGTTGTCTCCCACGGGGCTTACGGCCTGTTTCCCATTTGAATAAATGACGGATAATGGTCCCTCCTAAGAATCCGGCGCCTCCTCGTTTCAAAATGGCTTTTTTACGCTCTTCTTCATTGGCCTTCTTATCGGCAATGACACTCAAGTCTTGGCGATGGGATTGAATGAACCGCTGAGTGATTTTATTGCCTGGTAAGACGCCTCGCAATAAATTTCGAGCTCCCATCGCAAACCAGTTGAGTAAGGCTCTACGTCCTAATTCAATGAGATGGCTCCGTTGAACGGGATCCCGTTCCCGTTGTAAACGGCGTAACGTTTTGACTAATTTACTCTTCGCGGAAGGTCTACCCATGGTGAAGACTGTCTTTCAAATGATACACCTGCCCATGATGTGACATTATTTATACTCTCGGGGGCATGTGCACAGCCAAGTTGGTAAAGAGTTGACTTCTTAATCTTAAATCGTCCGACGTCTGAGGACTCAAGTCCACTAGTAAATACCCGTGAGGTACACGGGTGGCGTCCTCATAGGCTGGAAGTAAATGCGGCATTTGTAATTGCCGACTTAACACCCCAATCTGAGATTTATCTCGAGGATTTTTAAACAGCACAAGATAGTGAGCATTCAGACTGATGGTACGATGTTGTACTGCTCGATCAAACAGATTTTGTGTGATATAAATGACACTGGTATTTCGATGATGCGCTTTGCGCGTAAACCAGTCGACAATCGATTCGATGGCTTTACCTCCCATCATATCATCAAAAATGAGTAGATGACGCGTACTGAGATCCGCCACTATCTGCTCATCGTCTTGAGGTATATTGCGGATAAAAGTGACCTTGTCCTGTAAGGATTCGTACGCGGGCTGCCATTCTCGATAACACCATACTATCTTTTCGGGAGGCGGTGCAATCCACTGCGTATTTTGCACCAGCTGTTTGACAAATTCTGTTTTACCCGATTTAGAGGGTCCGGCCACCACCATGGTAAATTCATGTTTCAACTGAAAAGGCTCAAGTGTCTCGTAGGTATACATCTTGATAAATGACACAAGTTCAGGAAAATCATATCTATTTATTAACAAATAAAAATACGTACAGCTTGCTCAACACCATGTCTACAAATAGGACATTGTGTCAGTCCCGTAGCACATATAGCACAAGTACATAAATGACCACAAGGTAAAAAAGCTATTCTCAAGTCTCTTTCTAAACACAGATGACATTTCTCCGTCGTAGCCGGATTCTCCACACTGTCTACAGGCAAGTCTCCCCATTCCTTCCCCGTGTCTCGCATTCGGCTAACGGCGTCGAACATTTGGCGTACCCATTGTTTGCCCTTATTACACTTCAGGTAAGGACAGTGAGGATACCAATAAGCATGTTGTATCCAAGGATTGTCGACAGCTCCCCAATGGTGAAGTCCAAAGTTGCAATAAAAACAGCACGTGTTATCCCCGTACCCTTTGTAAAAGTATCCCGCTTCTGCAATGGTAGGTAATAGCTTCTGCAAGTGTTCGGCACCATTTTCAAACGACGCTACTCGATCTGACAGTAGAGCATAACGTGGTGTACCCGGGTTATGTAGTGATTCGTAGTCCGTCATTTTGCCGACTGATGGTTTTCTCTAGCATGTCCTTTTTTTAATACCCGTAAGGCAGCGTGTCATAGTCATGAATACGTTGACGTTTATCATACACCATGCGGTATTTCTTCACCAGAGGAATGGTTCGCACATCATGTTGGCGGGTTCGTTGAATAAAGTGCGGATAGCGGACATGGACTTCTTCTTCTTCTCCTTTCAACATTTTTTCCAACGTATCGAGAGACACGACTCTAGAGGCACGATAATTGAGTGTCAATCCTTTGACTTTGCAGACAGATTTTCCATTCTGGGTCTCGTACGCATAATTTTTGGGCCCGCCCGACATGTACTTGGTGATACGATCTCCACCCAATTCATCGGTCCAGCCGCCTAAACTGTTGATAATGGTCGGGTTGAACTGGGTCTCGTCGTGCTGATAGATGATACTATCCGTGTCAAAGTATAAGACACGCTCTCCCAAAGGCTGTAACGTCTCGTACAAATGTAAACGAGCATGAGCTGTTGTAAAACACGCCAGCACCACGTTTCCAAAGGGGCAGTCTTCTAAAAATTCTTCTTTCTCCTGATAATTGATCAGCATCATATCACATTCGGGGCGTTCACGATTTTCTAAGAGTTCGATGCCTTTGACTTCTAAAGTGGCATCTTGTAATTTCTGTTGTAATTCTTCTTCTTCCGTGAGATACAGGGATTTGGGTAATTGTAATCGTTGAGCAAATTTTCCCCACAAGCAATTTAAAAAGAGTTTTGCAATGGTTCTTCGGACCGGATTTTTCTGGATGTCGGCCGGGTTCATGGCAATGCCTTCTCGTTGCTGAATTTCCTCAATGTAATGTTGCTGCTGTTGGGCTGTTTGACAATCCTCGGGGAATCCGGAAGCTTCTTGTTTAATTTTCAAAAAGGTGTTGATATACGATCGAAATAAGTGCTCACTGGTTTTCTCAAAATGCCAAACTTCGTAAATGCGGTCGAGACGATAACCCAGATCTAATGCTTTGTGAAGTTCGGTGGTCACCCAGGTTCCAGTGAGACTGCGTTCAGAATCGGTGTGCTGGCACCGCTCGTCGGGTCCTAAGTTGCGCTGTTCCGCACAGGTGCGGCATAAGGGAAAGAGTAATTTGCCCCCGGTCTTGTAAGGTAATACGGGGTGATACAGCTCTCAGGGTGGTAAGACACGACAACGAATGAGCCCGAAATAGTCTCTGACATCGGTGAAATGGCTGGTGATGACTTGGGGATGTTGGACGGGAAATGGCTTGTATTTCAACACGTACGGGTACAGGGAACAGACATCCACGTATCGCATATCCCCTTCCTCACAATACAGTCGTGTAGCATTGGTCCGGCCTCCGTACAAAGCGTCACGGGGATTCAAAGGATCTTGTATATCGACTCCTTGTAAAAATTCCTGTAAGTCGGCATTGGTCTGGGTCTGACGATCAAACTCGTGTTCCCATATGCTCACGACTGTATAGCCTTGGTCTTCTAAAGCACTGGCTCGTTTTAAGGTGTCCAGGTAGAGGTCTTGATACGTATGCTGAACACGATGAGGATGCATGTCAGTCAACAGATTCGGGTAACAGGTGGGACAGCCGTGCCAGTAACAGCCATAGAATTCGTACACGATACGGGATTCCTCATCATACCCATCTACTGTATAGGGTCTAAGCGTGACTTCGCCCCCATTTCTAGCATGTCGTATGCAGTGATGTTGATGTTCTAGCCAGGCGAGCCATCGACAAGCTTTAGCTGAATATCGTCGTGCTGGCCGGTAGCCCATATTAGGAATGATGGCGATGGTATTTTCATCCATGAATCCTCGTCGGTAGGCTAAATTAGCCGTGCTGGCAAACGTGATGGATTCTTGAAAGGGGTCTACTTCCACCAGATCAAACAGGGTGGACTTGAAATGGGCACAACAGCGGCGTAAAATATCCACGTCCGAGATGCAGTAAGCTAAGAATTCTTTCTGGAAATCAAAGACTTTGCCCTCTTGTTGATGGTACCAAGTATAGAAGGCTTCACGATTGGCGGTGGACATATCGTCAGGATTGTAGAAATGAGCGGCCGGGTAAGGACCCACATACTGCTGGTTCTCTGTCGTGTTGAAAAAGTGAGGGAAATATCCTTTTTTCAATTCCGTTAATCCGAAAGCAGAGGGCATCTTGGCAAGAGCAAAGGGTAGAAAGTTGTAAGAATCGATGAATCTCAACCCCAAGACTTGCATGGATAAGATTTTACTGCCGTTCAGGATGACGGTGGGTTTGATACACGCCGTGTGAACCAGGTAATTCAAAATAAACTGCCCATCGTATCCTTTGAAATTGTGGGCAATGATGGTGACTTCATCGTGTTTGAGTTCCACATGGCCTTGCTCATCGGTCTCGCTCTGTAAGAGCCATTCCATAAACTGTTTTAACGTGTCGGGTCCTTGAAATAGGAAGCGGCGTTGTGATCCGAATCCTTCACAATAAGAACAGGGCTTGTCGATATCCACACTGTCGCAATGTTGACACACACGTTCTGCCACGCATAAATTGGGGGTGTGAATACCGTTTTCCTGACTGCATTCGAAATCGTAATAAATGTATATTTTCAACTCCTCTTCTTCTTCTTTTTCTTTCTTAGGTTTGGGTTTCGTCTGTACAAAGCAGTGATGAGGCATGGTGACGACTTTGTGACAGATGCGGCATTCGGTTTGACCCCCACACGCGTGGCGTTTTAATAATTTCTTGGACATCCATTTCTGACACTGGTTACAGCGCCCCATTAAACTGCAGACCGTGGTCGTTGTATTACTGCTGTAGGGTTTTAAATGGTTCTGGTAACAAGCTGCATTTCTGAAAAATCCCTTACAATGAGGGCAATTCGTCTGAGTCCCGTCCGGGATACAGGGGGTATCGGCTAAACAAAATGAGCATCGATGAGGACAGACGGTCCGATGTTCTTCAATGTGACTGTAGCCAACATCGCAATAATCGCAATAGTATTTGTTTTCCGTCACTCCAGGCATAGACACAATGGCATCGTAATGCTCGTTATCCAGCAGGATATTCAAACAAGTCCCGTGCCCCGGTCCTTTGTAAATAGGTTCCAGTCGTAAACGAGCTGTATTCGTTTTGAATTGAAATATTTTCAATCGATACTGCGGGGCGAGCGCGTGCTGTAATTGCCCCCATTCACGTGGCCCACACGGCTGGTTCATAACACACCCAGCTTGTTCCATCAAGGCTATCGCTTCTCGTTTCTGGTCGAGAGTTTTGAAATCCCCTTTTCTCATGCGTAACCATTTCGTTTCCCATGCCGGGTCGTTTAATTTCTGGCTGTGTAGACGTGCTACCACAATAGCCCGGGACAAGCAGAGAGAATCCTCAGGATTTTGAATGCGAACGATCGCTCTCTTGGAGTTTTTGAATTTTTCCTTTTCCACATGCAGATGTTTTTTCTTAGTGCACCCGCTGCCTTGTGGATATTTGACATGGAAAAAATCCAACTGCACTGCCCCGTCGGTGATTAGGAATTCCTTTTTAGATTGCTGCACGGATTCTATTTTGTTCAGAATTTTGTCCTCGTTGAGCTGATTGGACTGCGTAAATTCGTACCAAATATCTGAATCCAGAGACGGGTGCCGAATATTTAAACGTAGATAATCATTGGGATTGCACTGCATTTCCTGTTTCACATTTTTTAACATATCCCGGAAGAGGCGACGAATGAAGGCTGTATTTTCTTTCTCTGGAATAGGCTTGAAGGCAACATTGTAGACATTTTCCTTGACTTTAAATTTCCGTGATTGACGTCCTCGTTCCAGTTGAATTTTGTAATAATCCGAAATGAGTTTCTTTTTTCCCCCTCCCCGCTGTAAATACTGTAGTCGCCGTTGATTCTCTCTGCGGAGTTGTAATTCACGCTGCCGTTGTCTGTTCAGCTGATCATTCAAAAATCTCAATCGCTGTTCAATATAACTCCGTGGAAGTCCACTAGGTAACTTGTCTGACATGATGTCGAAAGTGACACCCAATGCACCGCGCGCCGCTTTATATATATACCTGTAGACAGCGCTGGGAAAAACTTGGCACCGTGCCAGCTCTGGGGAAAAACTTGGCACCATGCCACCACTGGGAAAAACCCATCGGCACTGACCCAGCAGGCGGTGGAAAAACCCAGGCTGGACACCTGGCGATCACGTGATAGGAAAGTTCTAGAACCTTTGGCTTGAAAAACTGCACTCCGTTGACCTTCCTCGGTTGGCTTGATATACAATTGTACACTCCGTTAACCCCAACAGCAATAGCAACAGCTATGCTCTGCACTCTATCCCACTGACCTTTAAACCGGACCATGCTATAGGACCCCTGCTGGGGCCCGCTTGACCAGTGCACTCCGTTGACCCCGACACCGCTTGACCAATCAGAAGCCGCCCTTGCTTGACCTCATTTGCATAAAAAGTGCACTCAGTTGAACTCCCTATCGGGAGGGCTTATACTACTTTCAATTATTGCTCTCATAAATTGATGCACGCGCATTAACTCAATAGAACAGAACGATAACACGTATTGGCAGTCTTTGTCATGGCTTTACTTAATAAAAACGTATTTTCAATTCAACGACAATGTTCATATTAATACAAAACATCAGTATGTATAAATCCATGATCTACAACGACTTTTGGATAGTTATGTTGTAGCATCAATAGTCCATCCATGTTTCGGTCAATCAATCAATAATTCACTCAATATTTTCAATCAATCAATATTTCAATCCACCAATGTGTCAATCAATCAATCAATATTTCAATTCACCAATGTGTCAATCAATCAATATTTTCAATCAATCAATCAATATTTCATTCCACCAATGTGTCAATCAATCAATATATCAATCAATCATTTCAATCAATCAATCATTTCAATTTGTCAATCAATCAATATCAATCATGCAATGTCAATAAGCCTAATTATTAGCCACGGACCTGGGATGAAACAAAATCTGTGGCAGGCTTAGCAAAATTCGGCCAAATGTCTTCATGTATGTATGAGAAATATTTACGTACATGAAGACATCCGCCACGAGCGGGTAAAATTTTGCTCGAGCCATGACAGGGAGACTGCTTATCAAATAGCCGTGTGGTTAAGGAAATATTCGAGCGTTTCTTTGGATGATGCTAAGCAATGCATCCCGGATGGTGTTTAAAAACGTAACCTGAGCAATATCCGACAAATGCGTACCGTCTCTATAAAACGTGGAAGAACATTGTTGAAGTCCTGGGTATTTTATGTATGCGCCATTGCGTGCTATTACAAATGGCGCTAAAGATTTGTTGATACGCTTACATGCTTTATCGGCTGCAATATTTGAGAACATGTCTATAGTAACGCCTGGGGAGAATTTGGGACCATATGAATCGAGTTTGTGGAAGAAAAGTTTGTAAATTTGCAAAAGTTAATTTCATGAACTTTTGCAATCTAGCCAAGGGCATTGTACCAATACTGTTACCCCCGCCATGAATTAATATAACGTGAGGTTTGCCCCTTTTTTGAACAATACTTTTAACTATTGGCTCCACCTCCTCCCACACCATACCGCTCTTACCGGACCAAAAAATTGAGATATTGTGCTGTAGTAGATCCATATGCTGGTTTCCGAAATGCTTTTCTGCGTGGCGGGCAGCATGATTAATAATGAAAGAGCCAATGATCCAGACAGTAGTACGGGAACCTACAAACTTGGGTATTCAATTAGAACACGAAATGTTGCAGGTATACTAAAAAATTTAAACTTTAGGCTCTGATATAGGAATTAAATGCGTCAGATTTCCATCTGCCTCTAGCCTTAATTTCATCTTCGGGGATTCCTTGTAAAAACAAATGGGTAGTTCCACCTATTCTGAATGAATGAGACTTAAAAATAGAGGTATCTAAACCGATAAATTCAATAGACCTGTGCAATAATGATGTAAATTGATATCTAGTGAGCGGTTTGGCGTTAAGGTGGCAGAAAAATGGGCCACGTGATTGGGGTCTAATGGACAAAAAGTTGTGCAAGTGCTTGAACAATGAATCTGTTTGGGAGTTCAGTGGAATGTGCAAAGTAGAACCCTTATTGTATTGATCCGTTTTTGAACCAGTTATAAACAACGAAATATGTTCATCGCCTATTGATACGTCATTGTACAACAGTGTAGGAGTGGCATGACTAGTGAAGGTAATTTCGCCAACCCGCAACAATGCAAAAAATGCCAACTGAAAAGCGGTGGAAAACATAGTGGCTTCGTATGAGCTTGAACAAACTACAGGCAGGATAGGTATTAACTGGTTCAGTATACGAAGAGTGATAGGGGAACGGGTATCCTTTGCTGGGTTCAGCCTATGGAATCCCTCTAGCATTTTCCTTACTATGAATGCCCTAGTATTGTCAATACCGCCCTCTAACTGAATTTTGTAACTAATGCCACTTAGGTAACACCTAGCGGTTGAAAACGATACTTTGTTGGCACTCAAGAAAGCAATATAGTTAATAAACTGGTCAACTGGTGGGGGCCAACATAACTGCAATTTATATTTGATACGAAAGTTCAGAAAAGAGTTTAGGGCTTTTTGATAAGTTGATGCTGTGTTTTTTGCTATGGCGGCGTCAAGCAAACAATCTACTTGAGGTCTAAAAGAGTCAATAATGCCGGAGGTATGAGGGCTGGATTCTTGTCTGCATGTGGAGCGAGGGTCCTGAATTTTTCCCACTGAAATCGAGAAATAGAGTCTGCAATGGAATTTTTATAGCCCGATATATGAGTGGATTTAATCTGGATGTTGTACTTCAGGCATAACAATATTAGTGGCCTTAAGAGAGACATGACGCGCTGAGACTTACTAGACTGAGAATTTAGTATGTGTACCAAAGCTATGTTGTCGGTGTTTATAAGCAATTTCTTTGCTTTAAAATGATCAGCCCAGACCCAAATAGCTAATAAGATGGGAACTAGCTCTAAAAAAGTAATATCCCGTCGTACCTCGTTACCCCATGAAGATGGCCAGGAAATTACTGCCCAATGATTCTGAAAAATTGCACCTCCGCCGTAGGATCCGCAACTATCGGTAAAGAGGTTAAGGGCCTGGTTAGTAGACCAATGTAATTCTGGAAAGGGGGAATACCCATTGTAATGCTCGAGAAAATTGAGCCAAACATTTGCGTCGTCTCTGATTGCTTGTGTAACTTTGATTAGAAAGTAAAGTTTCCGTATGCCAATGGTGGAGTTATAGAATCTGCGGTTAAATGCCCTGCTGCCTGGAATGGCTTTAGCAAAGAAATTGAGGGAGCCGCATAATGATTGCATTTCGTTAAGGGTAACCTTTTTTAAAGCGACTAACGCATGAAGTTTGGACTGAAGTTCTTGAATCTTATTGTCTGGTATAAAAATGGTCTGTGTTACCGTATCGATTCCCAGACCTAAAAAACACAATCGTGTGGTCGGGCCTTGTGTTTTTTTATGGTTTATTGGAACGCCTAATTCCTCACAAGTTGCCTGAAAATTATTGGCAATATCTAAACATTGTGAAGTATTTTGTTTACCAACGAACAAGAAATCGTCAAGGTAATGGGTGAGATTTTGATTGAGTGCCTTTCGGCCTACTAGCCAATGGAGGAATGATGAAAATTTTTCGAATGTTGAACAAGCGATGGCACACCCAAACGGCATACACATATCAAAGTAATATTGGTCTCGAATACACATGCCTAATAAAGCAAAATCTGATGGATGAATTGGCAAAAGTCTGAATGCACTAGACAAGTCCATCTGGCAAAGTAACGCCCCTTTACCCGAGGTTTGTATTAAGGAAATTGCCTGGTCGAATGAAGCATAGTGAACTGAACACAAAATGGGGTCAATATGCTCATTAACGCTAATACCTACAGGTGCCGATAGATTTGAAATTAACCTCCAACCCCCGTCTTTCTTAGGCAAAACGCCTATAGGGTTACAACGGAAATTGGGGAAAGGGGGGTTGGAAAAAGGTCCAGCTATACGTCCTAATGCGATTTCTTTTTCAATAATAGTCAATAACTGATTTGCATGCTCGCTTGCTGATTTCATGTTTTTCGGATGTAGGTAAACTGTAGGACCCGAGTAGTTCAAATAAAATCCGAAAGAGAAACCGTTAAGCAAAAATTGGGCATCTTCGGTATTTGGATATAGTGCTAAATATTTCGCAAGTACTGGGCGCTTAATTGGAGTTGAACCTAGGTTGATTAAATCTCGTCCGCTGTGGTTGAAAAGAATGTTTTGGTTTGTAATTTCGAAAATCGTTACTTTGTGGGGGATAGTTTTGAGCCGTGTTTGGACGAGGGGGAGTTGGGGTAGTAGACTTGGATTGAGGAGAGTTGAATGACCAACAGTGTATGCGGGGATGAGACTTGTTGCAGTGCATACAAACATGTTGGAATGTGCAGTGTGGTTTAAGGCATGAACCTTTAAAATTATAATCGAAACACTTGAATGCAGTTTTTGAGTGATTTGATGAGTAGGAGACCTGTGATTGCATAATACATGAGCCATAACTCAGCATCAATGGAACCAAAGGAGATAGTGGGATTTTTTGAGATTTTTAGCCTGAACTGCCTATCGTACTCGAGCCAGTTACAATTTGTTTGGCGGCCATGTGCCATGCGAATGGTATGGATATATTTCAAGATGGCCTGGATGTCGGAAGGGTGCCTAGCGAGATATATACTTGCGAATATTAAAAACGCATCGATCCAGTTATCGATCGTGGCAATTTTAATATGTTTGACCTTGGGTTGTGCAACTAATTGACCCTCTATGATTGAAAATTTGTGAATCGAGAAGTTTTGACAAATCAACATATTGTTTTGCCCAAATTTTATCTTTGATGGCTTGAGGGACGTGAACCCCAAGCTCATCAGTGATGCTTATAAGAGGATTTTCACCTGTTATGTAGGGTGTCTCAGGTGCTGCTGGTGGCTGTGTGGATACAGTTGCTTCCGTGATGAGGCTGGGAGGCTGCCTTAGTGGTTGAGCGAGAGGCGTGTCCTCTATCTGGTTCTCCACTTGGGGTTGGGTTGTCGAACGGGGTTGAGTCTGGGCAATAATTGCAGGGGTCGAAGTCCGTGTGGGCAATGAACGAAGTGCAGGGTGTTGTGCCGGTCTGGCATAAGGTGATTTGGAAGGGCGTTTCGTACGTCGCAACATTTTCGCAAATTATATATGTGTTTACTTTACCCAAATATGTTGGAAGTCAGTCGAGGACGGGCGATGGTGTTGAATTGGATTTCGTGATCGAGACAATTTGTATTTTCGTCGACATGGAACTCAAAAAGAACTAGCAATTCGCGCTTGCGCAGTAGATATACGCGGGTTAGAAAAGGGAAAGTGTCACGATAGGTGTTTGGGGGGATAGTGTCAAAACCGCGCAATTCTATCGAATGCGAGAGTTATGTTTCTTTGCCTGGACAAATACATGTTCTGTTCATTTCAATAACTGGACTTAACTCATAGTGAGTTAAGTCGGATTAACTCAAATAAAGAGAGGATACGCACATCAGTTTATTGCTCGGACAAGAGAGACGAGAACATCAATGTGGTGGAAATATTGCTCGAAAAATTAATTTAGAGCTCGATATAAATGATTTAGTGCGCGCATCAATTCTTTTAAAGTTGTTGAATCAATTCATTTAACGAGAGCAACAATTAATTGATTTATAGCGCGCAGCAATTCATCAGAATAATTTAATGCTATCATCAATTCAATTTAATGCGCGCAATAATTCAGATTTGAAGATATCATTAATTATTAAAAGAGATCATAAACTGAATTCTTGTGCGCATTCATGATCAAATGAATTGATGATATCTTCAAGCAACTAAAGCCGATATCTTTATTTTTTGAGTTTATGTTAATTTGGTGTTCCATGTATTCTATACTTTCTATTGCATTACAAGCGATACTTTTTTCAACAGTCACGTGGTGTTGTCCATTGTCAACTGTATCTGTTTAGCTATCGTTTTCTCTTAGTGATTGTTTCATTAATGAAAAGAAAAAGGTCAAGATATTGAACATTGATCAAAAATCCTATAAAGAATACAAAATTGTGGACAGAGAAAACAACGAAACACGGACCCCCGGAATCCCAATTTTGTCACTGAAATGACAATCGGAACTAAGAAATCCCCCCCCCCTCCAAAAAATAAAGAAGTTACAAAAATTATACTTCTTGTACATACAAATTAGTGATGGCTAAAGACGAATCTGCTCCGATATCTGATTGTTGCAATCGAACATCATAACACAAAAACACGAGTTACTAGATTACATTTCTGGTGTTTGGTAGCGGAAGGCAATTTGAAAATCACTCACAGCATCGTGTAGCTGCAATAATGTAGCCCCCTCCCATTTTTAAATTTTTTTTTTTTTTTTTTTTTTTTTGTATTATTTTGTTTTAAGGAAACGTCAGAATAAAACAAAATCGGAGAGGGTTACATTATTGCAGCTTAGCATCGTGTGTATGATATGTACATGTATGTGGATATTTACTCAGTTGGTTTGGTTTGAGATTTTTTTCCGGGTTAAACTATAGTGTACAACAATCGACCGCTATCGTAAATAATGATATGTGCATCCAATCTGCGTTTAAAGTCACTGCTGGGCCGTTGCGTTTTATGTGTTTTGTTCCACATTTCCTGCAATCAAACGATATTTCTTGATAAATTTCGATGAAAATTGCTTTTGAGTTTTCAAATCTGGAGTTTTCATTCCAAGAATGATATTGTTTTGAGTATGTTTTCTTTAAAGCATGAAGTTTTTTCTTCTTCATTGATGGTTTTTATTTGCTCTCTGGATTATTCATTTGCCTTCTCGTAGTATTGAGTCTTTCTTTCACACTCGACAAGTAAGCTCCACAGACAATTCTGTCTCTGGTGATCTCGATTGTTTTTCAAATTCACAGTCCTTTCCTAGTATTTTTAGTTCTGCATGTGACATACTGGTCAATACATTCACTGGATCCTTGTGTCCGAGTGTTAAATCTGTGTCTTGTGATAATTATATGTTTGTTTATGGAATGCAGAAATCTACCTTAACGAGGATATCGAGTTTGTCTTGACCCCCCCCCCCCCCCCCCCCCCCCCCCCCCCCCCCCCCGTTTGAAAGAAAATGTTTTGTAGATTTCTCTCCCCTCTTAAACTTAATGCAAATTTGCATTTAAATTTTGGTTTTGTCTGCAAGTGCCACGTCTAGGTATTATAAGTTCATCGTTTGCTTCCATCTCTTCTATTTTTCAGAGAGGTTTGCTTCATGTGAGAAGTCCATTTCTGGGGGTTTCTTGAAATGACTCTTCTTCTTCCAATTGCTGGCCTCCTTCAACTCATTGAATATTCTGCCAGTTTGTGAGTGTACGTATGTGGTTAAAAAACAGGGTAAAAACAGTCTATTTAGTGGTGGAAAAGATTGTTCACTTGTTGAGATTTGAACATCTCAAGTGATGCTGCTGAGGTGATATCCGGAGGTAGGTTGTTCCAGTTCCGTACCGTGTTGATGAAGAATGACCATTTCCTGCAGTCCTTCCTCGCTGATGGTAATACGAGTATATGGTGTTGTGAAGTGTTGACTCTCAGCCATTTTTAATACGAAATGAAACTGATGAATTCTCCGATACATGTATGTCAGTCACAGTACTTCTGACACCATGTTGTATTTCCATTGTATATGAATGGATATGTCAGACAAAAACTATTATACTTTAGTAACAACTATTCTAGACTAATTCTAACAAGCATGTGCTAAGCATCGTACAAGCAAAATATTACACAAAATCCCTAGGTTCTTTTTCAAAGAACACGTGCAGATGTAGGCGGGTTTTTGTTTTTTTTTTCAGAGAGTAATCAGATCACTACAAAGTAGAAGATATTTTAAAAGTTTTCAGACAGACAGGCGGACAGACGACGAGCGAAGCCTTTGGCCCAGGTGAGCTAAAAAAGCGACTCTATAATTATAGACTCGTGCGGGTTTGGAGAAACCCCCCAAATAGAAATCTTTTGTAGAACGAGGAAGAAAAGGCATTGATTCGAAACTGGCTGATGTTTCTCTTTTGATGCAAGGGTCCCTTTGACATGCTAGATGTTTACTTCAAGTAGGCCTACTTGTCATCACCAGATATTATTGTGCGATAGAAGAGTTGTTCCTGTTAAAGTTTAGGGTATGTAAAGAAATTTTGGAAAACTTTGCGACATAAACAGCGACGCTTTGGGACATGTCGATTGTCATGTTTATTTATATCATTGGTTCATTCACACCGCGTTACAGGCCTAGTACTAGTACTTTTTGTATGTTGCCTGTGTAATATTGCCTGCAATTGCCGGTTCCTGTGCCGTGACGTTAGGGCCCAGTCTTAGCTATAGACCACCGTCTGTCCAAGACGTAGTAAATTATCCGACGCAGATACAGAAATGTACCCCTGGTTGGGGGTGTGTAAGAATCTGAAAATTTAACAAATTGGAAGGGGGTGGGTTCGGACACAGCCTCCCGACGTGTGGATTGCGTGTATAAATCTTCTGTACACCCCCCCCCCTTTCTAGACCCAATGTCAATGAAAAAATATAGAACCAATAATTCATCCAAAATATGTTATTTCCCCACCGATCACCCTCCTAAGTTGATCTGAATAGTCAGTTTCGTCTTTTTGTAAGCTTTTGAGATGAATACTTGTGAGATAACAATTTTATGTAAAGGTGCGCAACAAAATCATGCAAACAAACAGGGCTACCCGCTCCGAGACGTATAAACAGCTTTCCCAATGGAAATTCTGTGAATATCTCATCAGGGTAGTGTAGTTCTACTTATAATGTCTATTATCCAAATCTCATGCCATCAGCTTTATTTGTTGTATTCTGTCGTTTATTTCACCTGACTTGAGTTTTTACGTCTGTTGACAGCCCTAAAGGAGGCTGCGGTGACATAATTTTTTGGGATTTTTCTGTCTTGCATTGCTGCAACGTAATTGATTGTGATATCACTATATATTTGCTATGATTTCTGTAACAGAGTGAAGTAAAATATTTTGTATTTCTTTTCTTTAAATTTCAATCTGATATAATTGATAGCTTTTGATGGACATCCTTGGGTTTGTTTTTTTTTGGGGGGGGGGGGGGGGTTCCGGCTATACTCTTTCTGCCTATCTAATAATGATAATAATAATAGCCTTTATTTATCCAGGATAACACAAATTAGCATATACCTAGTTTACATTGTGGTCCTGCAGTAAAACATATACACAAACATAAAATTAACATCTAAAATTAGTATCAAAACATGAATACGATATAAAAGGAAAAGGGAGAAAATATAGCATAAGACACACCTAATTAGTGATAGAATTATTACCTAAATATGAATACATGACATAAAAGGAAAGAGGGAAAAATAGCATAAGACACACGCACACACAGTGCCATATCACAACTACATTTGGCACACCTGAACAAAAAGAGGAAAGCACGATGTTTAAGTGCTACTTCTTTGAAAATATTCCATCAAATACACAGCTTTAAAAATGCCAACTGAACCAGAGCTTCGAACATTTTGAGACAGTTTGTTCCAAAGGAATGCAGAAGAGTAGCTGTATGAACGTTTATAATTTTCAGTTTTAGCTCTTGGTAAAATATAATAAATTAGACATATAATCATTTGACCTGGTTCGGCGGCAACTCACATCTCTTGTATATTTAAACACGTTTAGGTAATTTGGCATTTGATTATTTAAAACTTTGAACAGAAAGACAACCTTTCTAAACATAAAATAATCCTTAATTGGCATCCAGTTCAAACAAGAAAATTAGCTTTTGCATAAGTTCAGATGAGGATTTTGAATTTTCTTAATTAAAAGCTCCTGAATTTATGCACGAAACTGTGGGTGAAATGTGAGAAAAATAATCCTTCATTATTTATTCGTGTGGGATAGGGAAATTCCACCTCTGGAACAAGATTCACTGTTGACTCCGAATGACTCGGCAAAGCCTCGTCCTAGACTGCGAATCTTGTCCCCTCGGTGGAATTTCCCTATCTCACACTCGTACTAATGAAGGATTCTATTAATCTCACAATGGTAGTACATGTATGGAGAGAAATCTCACATTGATACTCTAAATCACATTGATAGTAAGGGGAGAAAACTATCTCACATTGTTATTAAGGGGTGAAGACTCTATCTCACATTAATATTAAAGACCCAGTTTTAAGTTAACACCCCCAAATTGTAAGCCGCCTGTCAATCAAACATTTAACAATAGCTCTCAGTTGCAGTGACATCTGCAGAAACAGTGGTCTGGAGGGACCCCAGAGAGGTGTTTTGATAACAATAATAGCCAGTACCTACAGACATTCTTTGGATCTTGAAGACCTGTATTCTAGAGTTTTTATAGCATTGGCATGTCCACAACTGCCATTTTCTTGCAATTCAATTGTTTTTAAAAAGAACCTTGAACAATACAATTTTAATATAATTGCACCCCCCCCCCTCTATATATACATGTATTATAAATCACACAATCAGAAATCAAACAATAGTTTGCACATTAATTTCTAAAACTTGTAACTTATTGTGAAATAATTAATATGTTATCAATTTACATGTATGATACATCTACATTTATAACAGAAATTATTCATCGAGTCAAAGACTGAGAGTAAGAGAAAGAGGGGATGGGTGTAGAATATGTGTCAGCTACCCTTAGGAATGCAACTATTATTCAAACACTATGACCACAGAAACTCTGCAGAGGGTCATGAGACAGGTCCTGTGTATATCAAAACTATACACAACACCCTGATGTCTTAGCAAAGTAAATTCCAGGTAAATAACAATGACCATAGATGAGCTCTGTCCACATCCAGTGATCCGTGAAGAAACTGTATGGTATTTTTGTTGGATCTTTAAGAGGAGAAAACTCTATCTCACATTAATATCAAGGGGAGAAAACTCTTTCTCACATTTTCAGTAGTGTGAGATCGACTTTACCCATGTGAGACAGCCATGTGAGATTTTTCTGTCTCACACTGCTGCGACGTCATTTGATTGTGACATCATATATTTTCTATGATTTACATTACACAGTGAAGTAAAAATATTTTGAATTGTTATCTTTAAATTTTATTGTATATATAGCTTTCTGGTGGACAACCTTGGGTTTTTTTTAGTTTACACTTACTGTACAGTGTAAACCATTTTCGGGTATGCTCTTTCTGCCTATCTAATTAGTTTTTGAATTAAAGTCCAAATGAGGATTTTGCTAATTTAGAATTTTCTCAAAGCTCAAAAAGTTATGCACTAAACTGTACATAAAATGTGAGAAAAATAATCCTTCATTATTTACTTGTGTAGGATAGGGAAATTCCACCTCTGGAACAAGATTCGCTGTCTAGGACTCAGCAAAGCTTCGTCCTAGACTGCGAATTTTGTCCCCTCATTGGAATTTCCCTACCCCACACTCATACTAATGAAGGATTCTATTAATCTCATATTGATATTAAGGGGAGAAAACTCTATCTCACATTGATATCATGGGAAGAAAACTATCTTACATTGATATTAAGGGGAGAAAACTCTATCTCACATTGATATCAAGGGGAGAAAACTATCTCACATTGATTTAAAGGGGAGAAAACTCTATCTCACATTGATATTATGGGGAGAAAACTATCTCACATTGATATTAAGGGGAGAAAACTCTATCTTATTTATGTATAAAAACTCTATCCTGTAATGATTGAACAGTTAGTTTTAAAGTGTTTCCAAATCAACGAGGATACACACCATATTGTATATTGGCTTTACAAATAGTAATCTAGAATAAAGGAACAATATAGTTGTACAATACTATTGCGTGATTTTTTCACAGGTACTGGTATCAGAATGGAGGAACCCATCACACATGGTCCGTCATCGGCCAAAAAGGTGAAAGTGGACACAGATGCCCCAGAGGACAATGAATTGAATGATGATAACAGCTGCGGGAGTGGGGGTTTTGCTCCCTGTACTGAGGAAGATGCTTTGTGTGATCAGGACACAGAACCGTACGATACAGAAGAAGGCGAATCAAACGAGAATTTATTTGGAAGAGCTTTGAGCCCGACTCTAAAGGATTCTGACAGTCCAATCAGAGAGGAGGCTGGAACACCCGTCGTAGAGTTAACTGAGGAGGATATAAAATTGTCTCCACCGAAGATGACGAAGATTGAATCGGTGCTGAAGGACGCTAACTTAATATCAAATATTGTAAACGGTATCGATGTTGACGTTGTGTACGAGAAACTCAAAGGGAGGCGAGGTAACCCAAACAGAGTGGACCAGGTGATTAATGAAATTTTAGAGGATGTAGATAAAGGTAAGAAAGAAGATGAGAAGAAGAGCTCAAAAGAAGATGTCTCTTGTGTGGAGGATTTGGTAACAGTGATTGACAAAGCCTCAGCCAATGTTTCCAAGCTGCCCATGACTGCTGGTGAAATCCAGCAACTGTTGTACGAAAATAAAGACAGACCGGATCGAGTAGATTACGTCGTCAGCCAGATATTGGTAAAATACTATAAATCATCAGCCGTTCAGAAAGATGAATACCTGGATGACATGATGGTAGTATTGTCTGTTTTGCCTACAGCCGATCCTGAGCAGGTGTATAAACTCATAGAAAGAAATTGTCGACAGACCGACAGGGTACAAAAGATTATTGTTCAACTTCGAAATCAAAGTGGCCCGTCAGGTTCTTTGAAGAAAGAGACTTCTCTCCCAGTAGATCCAAAACACCTCGAGGATCCCCTGTACCGGGATATGAGGATTGTGTGTAAAGTTTTACCTGAAAAAGACCCTAATGAGGTCTACGAATACTTGACAGCTCATCATGAAAAGAAAAATCGTCTCAAAGTTGTGATAGAGGAACTTATGAAATCAGGAGATTGCGATTCACAGAGTGTTGCTGCTAGTGTGGACCAAAACTCTGTGCATTTGTCTGATGTTATGCATGTGGGAACAAATGGAGGTCTGCTCAGACACATTCAGGAGGAGGTGGACGAGTTGATGGAAATATTTCCAGACTGCGATCCAAATTATATTTATGATAAACTGGAGGAACACTCTGACGACAAAGACAAACTTAGAAATATTGCCATGGAATTGTTTGAGCACAAGAACTACCCAAGACTCAAAGCTCTGGAGGAACGAAAAAAACAAGCCATGCACAATCGAATTCAACACCTGCAGTTTGACATGGAGTCATTCCTCGTCAGATTTCCTGACCCTATGGACACATTTCTAAATGTCGATAAAGAGATGTCCAGTTCTTATAAAGAACACACACTTCAACAGCTGAGGAAAGATTACAGGAAGTTAAAAAAGTCATTCCTTATAGAAGTACTCGAGCAACACAATTATCACTATCACCTGAGCAAATGCAAGATTGAAAAAAAATTAGAAGGCATTCCTGGTAGGTATTGTAATTCAGTCACCTATCCATCCTCAGTAAATACTAGACTAATACTACTAATAGGTAAACTATCAGTATTACTGATATCCATCCTCAGTAAATACTAGACTAATACTACTAATAGGTAAACTATCAGTATTACTGATATCCATCCTCAGTAAATACTAGACTAATACTACTTATAGGTAAACTATCAGTATTACTGATATCCATCCTCAGTAAATATTAGACTAATACTACTAATAGGTAAAGTATCAGTATTACTGATATCCATCATTAATAAATACTAGACTAATACTACTAATAGGTAAACTATCAGTATTACTGATATCCATCATCTGAATACTAGACTAATACTACTAATAGGTAAACTATCAGTATTACTGATATCCATCAATAAATACTAGACTAATACTACTTATAGGTAAAGTATCAGTATTACTGATATCCATCCTCAGTAAATACTAGACTAATACTACTTATAGGTAAACTATCAGTATTACTGATATCCATCCTCAGTAAATACTAGACTAATACTACTTATAGGTAAACTATCAGTATTACTGATATCCATCCTCAGTAAATACTAGACTAAAACTACTTATAGGTAAAGTATCAGTATTACTGATATCCATCCTCAGTAAATACTAGACTAATACTACTTATAGGTAAACTATCAGTATTACTGATATCCATCCTCAGTAAATACTAGACTAATACTACTTATAGGTAAACTATCAGTATTACTGATATCCATCCTCAGTAAATACTAGACTAATACTACTTGTAGGTAAACTATCAGTATTACTGATATCCATCATCAGTAAATACTAGACTAATACTACTAATAGGTAAACTATCAGTATTACTGATATCCATCCTCAGTAAATACTAGACTAATACTACTAATAGGTAAACTATCAGTATTACTGATATCCATCATCAGTAAATACTAGACTAATACTACTTATAGGTAAACTATCAGTATTACTGATATCCATCATCAGTAAATACTAGACTAATACTACTTATAGGTAAACTATCAGTATTACTGATGTCCATCATTAATAGATACTAGACTAATACTACTTATAGGTAAACTATCAGTATTACTGATGTCCATCATCAATAAATACTAGACTAATACTACTTATAGGTAAACTATCAGTATTACTGATGTCCATCATCAATAAATACTAGACTAATACTACTAATAGGTAAACTATCAGTATTACTGATAATCATTTTGTACAGTTTAGGCTTATACACAGTGATTTTTTATGGTCTGTAGGGACCTAAATAAGGCTCCATTCCCAATGCTAAAATGCAGGTATTTTCCCCAATTTTTGCTTTAAAATTCCCAAACAATGAAAATAAATCAAGCAGGGTAGCCTAATTGTTCATGAAATCAAGACCTTAAAAAAAACCTAATACAATATGTATTACAGTATTACTGTCTTTTACCTAGTAACTAACATTTTGTGAAATAGTAGTTTGTAGATATGACGGATGTACTTTTATGCAAGATTTCATTGATAAAACCTAAAACTTTGCTATTTTTTCCAGAGAACTCAAAGAAGTTTCGGAATCAGTTACTAAGCGATGCTGACTGTCTGATGCCGGAGGAAGCTGACGAGTTCTTTTACTACGAGAAGTTGTATTCCGAGAATGAAGGAGAGATCAAAAGTACATTTTCATTAAAACAAATTTCGAAAAAGCTACTACTTAAAAAAAGCATTATGCCTTTCATTTCATATGCCTGAAGTTGGTTAAAGTAGATTTTGACCTGAAGAGGTACAACACTACCATTTTGTAGCAAAATATTGCTATGTGAGTGCGAAAATTATTATTTATAGAAAAATTGAAAATCTCCGTTGAACTTGAATTTGAGATTATTACAGATTTTCCAACGTAACACCTAAACCCACTGAGCAAAACAGACAAGCAGAGTTATGTCCAAGACATGGCGTTATGTCGATATCGATGATATCAAATTGATGTCGAATCATGATTGTCAACAAAGTATCCGTTGCATACATTTTCCCGTAATTCAAGCCTATATGACCTTTGATGACATCTCACTTTATCTAAATATTCATATTCTTTTCGACATAGCATAGGGTCGTGCATATGGTCGATTAAATTATCACTTGTGTACTTATTTTACCTTGTTGTCGATATCGACGACATCGATGATATCGTATCGATATCGAATCAATATTGTTAAACAATTCGTTATGACTGTCCTAGCTACTATATTTCTTTACACTTGTGTATAAATTTCGCTATGTTGCACTAAATGAGTTCCCCTTACTGTCGATATCAACGATATCGTATCGATATCGAATCGTTACCGTGACGTCTCAAGATTTTGTTGTGACATTCTACCAACTATATTTCTTCATTGTTGTTTGTCTGTTTATAAATTTAACACTGACTGAGATTCCCTTGTTGTCGATATCTACGATATCGTGTCGATATCGAATCATGATTGTAAAACAAATGGTTGTGCATGTCCTTGCCTGCATCATTCTGATAATTGTGCAGATGTTTAGGTAATTTGCATTAACAAAGTATCCCTTGCTGTTGATATCGACGATATCATATTGATATCGAACCATGATATTTATAAGTTTTTTGTGACCATCCTTACCACTGTTTTTTTTTTATAGATGTGCATGTGTTTAAGCATTCTAAATTGATTAAGTTTCTATTACTGTTGATATCGTTTGGAGTTGAATCTAAAAATCTGCATGAACCTCAGGCAGAATTCTTAATAAATTCACGAAACACGATCGATATCGATACAATAGCGGAACAGTTTTGTCGATATCGACGATATCGACAAAGCACCCAGCGTCATTTATGATGATTGACTTCAACAACAAAATCCATACAACTTTCGATATCGATACAATATCGAATTGATATCGTCAATATCGACATGATAGTTAGTCTGTGGTAAATTTTCAATATTAATTATTTCACAAATCTCAGTCAATTACAAAAACTCCATGTGGTTGATATCGAAACGATATCGACACGACATTGTCGATGTCGTCAATATCGACATTACACTCGGTCTTGGACATGTATGGACAAGTACAGTGATCCCCCGTTATAACACCAACATAACGGGGAGCAATATAGCGGGGGATCACTGTATTAATGAACGTTTAAAGGATAAAAAATAGTCATCTGATTTTATTTTTACCACAATGGCATGGATCCACATGTGACACTGTGGTATTTACTATATACACTGCATGTGTACTTTGGGGTGATCCGTATTTGTGTATCTTTTTTTCGGTCCAAGGTTACAGTTATTTAATGATTTCAGGGTACCTTCATGACAAGAAGCAGTTGTACGAGCTACGTCTCCAGGAGGCTCGGGACAGTGGGCAGCTGATGGAGTGCCAGTGTTGTTTTGATGAAGAGTGTCTGTTTGAAAACATGGCCGCCTGTCCCGAGGGCCACCTCTTCTGCAAAACATGTGTCCGCAGATCGGCGGAGGTTGTGATAGGTCAAGGAAAGACAGATTTCAAATGCATGGATGGGACGTGCTCAGAACATTTCTCACTTTCTACCCTTCAACATGTGCTGCCTGTCAATATTTTCTCCATTGTTTTAAGAAAGATGCAGGAAGAGGAGATTCAGAAGGCAGACATCCCAGATTTAGTTTCTTGTCCCTTCTGTACTTTTGCCACCATTATGCCAGATCAAAATGATAAAGTGTTCAAGTGCCTGAATCCTGAATGTCTGAAAGAATCTTGCAGGTAAAATTGAAGATCATAGCATGCTGGTATTTGTTTTGATGTGTACGTTTAATACTGTATGTATACCGTATGTTATACGAGTTCTTATAAATATCAAGAAATTATATACTCTTAGATGTCAAAATGCGAGAACGCGAAGTTGTGAGTGGATTGTTGAGCAAAAGTTTTTACATGTATTTCAGCAATATGAAAATAAAAGTGAGTAATTTTATATTGAGAATGGTGAGTCGCGCTAAATTGCATGATCATAAATTCCATGAATATATTTAAGAATCTACAGGATATGTATAATTCTCTCACGGAACTCTGGATAGAGAATGGATATGTATAATTCTTTTGATAAGTGATTCGTTGTTAATAGCCGAGTTGCAAGGAAGTTGAACTCAGCTATTGGTTTGGTGATGTGGGCGGGCGGTTGGGCGTCAACAATTGGTTTCAGGATGATAACTCGAAAAGTTTAAAATCTAATCAAATGAAACTTTGATATATTGTTGGGTACCAGAAAAGGAAGACCCCTATTGATTTTGGAGAAAAATGGTCAAAGGTCAAGGTCACAGTGACCGAAAATAGAATGAAAATTTCAGAAAAATTTGGTTTCCGGATGATAACTCAGAAAGTTTAAATCCGAATCAAATGAAACTTTGATATATTGTTGGATACCAGGTAAGGAAGACCCCTATTGATTTTGGAGAAAAAAGGTCAAAGGTCAAGGTCACAGTGACCGAAAATAGATTTAAAAATTTTTTAAAATTTGGTTTCCGGAGGATAACTCGAAAATTTTTAATTTGAATCAAATGAAACTTGGATATATTGTTGGATACCAGTAAAGCAAGGACCCTATTGATTTTGGAGAAAAAAGGTCAAAGGTCAAGGTCACAGTGACCGAAAATAGATTGAAAACTTCAGACAAATATGGTTTCTGGACAGTAACTCGGAAAGTTTAAAACTGAAATTAGTTCTTCACAATTATAAATATGCCACATCATTCCTGACTTTACAATGCATCCCATGCAACTTGGCTCATGGACCCCTGGGTGCATTCATTGATTTTTTCATTGTGTATTTCTGAAAATTATTGCACAGATTATTTTGTTTGTTGTAGTCACATTTACAATGACGTACCTGTATTTGACATATTTCAGAATATTCTCCTCACATGTGTACTCAGTAAATACTTTAATATTGTATATCAGGTCATGTAATTTTGGTGCATTGAAATAGGGCTGAAACGATTCACCGAAATTTTGGTACTGTTCAATATAAACGCTCAATTCAATGTTCGATTCATTGCCCCGATTTTTTATTTGATTCGTTGTTTAATGAAATACATGGGGCTTGACCTGTACTTATGATTTTTACATGCACAAGGGACAAAATGGCGTCCGATAACTGTCAAACTGTTGTTAGCCTAGAGTTTGACAAAAGCAATAATGAACTTAATCAGTTTAAACTACAGAGCCAACAGACATCTTACTGTTCGGCGGTTTGGAAACAGTTTACTTTTGAAATTGTGATTGAATCTTTGCAAGAAAATTTTTCTTCAAAGTTATCATTGGTTTCTTCTATAAAATGTATCGTATTGAAAATATTGAATTGTGGCATAAGTATTGCAATATGTATCATATCGTGAAGGGGGCATACCATTTCAGTCTTACGTTGAATTGATTTCATGGATGACTAAAACTTCACAAAAAATAAAAAGCGCAAAAAATTTCCTTTGAGATGAATCATAAAGGCTTAAATTGCCTCGATAATCATCGGCCAAAACTTTAATGCACCAATATTTCAAACTACCTTATATAGAGAAAAACATAAAGAATTCCAAATACAAAAATTTCCCAATGTGCCGTACATGACAATGTTTGCCTAATATACGCATGCTTTGTGTATTTTTCATATTTTGAAACTTGCGCATAAGTAAAAAATAATTTTATACTCGGAGAGAAAAATGGATCTTTAATGAAAAAAATATGTATTGTTGTTTTTTTAATTTCAAGGTTTTGTAAGGAGCCAAACCATATTCCTTTGCGTTGTAATGAGGTGGAGAAGCAGGGAGAAGTTGGCATGAGGACGTACATCGAGGCTCGCCTGACGGAGGCCATGATTAGGCGCTGTCACAACTGTCAAAAAGCATTTGTGAAGGAGTTTGGCTGCAACAAAATGACTTGTACTTGTGGAGCTTCCAGTTGTTATGTGTGCCGAGCTCCGGACATTGACTATGATCACTTCACTGGGGAAAAGTACGTACTGATGCCGTCATTAACTTGTCAAAAGATTTTACGTGAACACAAGATTGTAGTAGCCTAGTGGTTAGGGTGGTGAATTCAAACTGGGGGACCCAGGTTCGATTATTGATTTTTAACATAGGTAGAGACTGTTTTTATGCCAAGCATCCTGCATTAGAAGTTAAAGTCACAGGTCTTTTTGGATATGATCTAAAAATGTAGGCCCTGTGTCACGGTAGATGTTGGCATGATAAAGAAACCTCACCTCTACAGCACTGAGCGCCATTTAAAATTTATTGCACTTCACCTTTAACTTGTAACATTTCTACAAATTCTCAATATGAAGGTAAAAACAATATACAAAACACGGTTATAGCAAAGTGTTGGGGATGAAGAATGTTTTGCTTTAAGCGTAATTCGTTATATATCGAATAAGTTCACATGTTTTTAAAACTTCAGGGAATAAAAATCACTTCGCTGTAGGCATGAATTCATTCTAATGGTGTTTGATGTAATTGTGTTTTACTGTACACCATAAATGAGACCTGTTTTCTGCTCTGTAGCTGTAACCAGGGGGACATGAATAAACTCCACAAGGAGGAGATGTTGAAAGCAGCCGTAGAGGCGAGGGACATATACCTCCAGGAACACCCCGAGGCTGCCGATATCGACCTCAAATACGACCCCATCAAACACGTAGAGCAATGTAAGTACAGCTGTGAGGTTACACTTCAAATGTAAATGTTAAGCAACGTTGCAACATACTGCAAACCCACTGTTATTCGTGACAACATTTATTCACGAATCGGCAGTAAAGAATCTGACCACAACTGGCAGGATTCATATATTCTCAATTTCATCTGAATTGGTTATTTTGCAAGATATCTCTAAATATTGAAAATATGTCAGTAAACTTTTTATGAAAGGTTAAATTTTTGTCAAAGGAAGGATGGGGGTAAATCTGGGAGACTTTAGTAGCAGCATCCTGTTATTATTATACACACCCCCCCCCCCCCCCGCAACAAGTTGTGGGGGGGGGGGGGTATACTGGAATCGGGTTGTCCGTCTGTCTGTCCGTCTGTAGATGCAATGGTTTCCGGGCTCTAAAGCATTATCCTTTCCACCTACCGTCACCATATCATATATATAGACTACCCATGGGATGAAGATGTTCCCTATCGATTTTGGGGTCCAAAGGTCATCGAAGTAGCAATATGGTTTCCATTTAAATTCTTTAATGGCTTTTTTCATCGCATGGAGATGCTGTGTTCCTAGATACCTTTTGGATCATAATACTGAAGTTTTACCTATTACCATCACCCTTTGGGAGATTGGGGTAAGCGGGGGGTATTCTTAGTGAGCATTGCTCACAGTACCTCTTGTTATTACTTGTTATATTCGTTTTTAACTAAACATTTTGATGATCCTAACAGGGTGGGGCAAATAGCATTGCAGAAAAAAAAAGCATTGCAGAAGTGGAAAGTCAACATGGCTGTGATTAAAATTTCTTCCAATGGAGGAGGGGGCCTCCGTGGCCAAGTGGTTAGAGCATCGCACTCAAAATCCCACGGCCTCTCACCTCTGTCGGTGCGAGTTCGAATCACGCTCACGCCAGTAAGTGAGAAAGTTTCCCAGTTTACTTTTGGAAGGTCGGTGGTCTCTTCCCAGGTACACTGTATCTGGGTTCTCTCTTCCACCAATAAAAACTGGGCGCCACCAGATAACTGAAAAATTGTCGAGTGTGGCGGAAAACATCAATCAATCAATCCAATGGAGGCCGATAGCTATTGATACTGTGTCAAATTTCTTAGAGGTATAATAGTATATATAGAGATATTAACAATCCTTTGTTGGGCTTAGGGGGAATAAAAATAACTATTTCATGAAACACTTGCTCTTACGGAAGTATATATACATTGTATATGGTGGAATAAATTAAATTTGTGTTGGATTATCCAGATTTTACAGTTTTGTTTCTGTTTATTACATGAATATAAATTGTGTATTTTGTTGTGGTTTGAAATTCTCGGGATATGGATACACACAAAATTCACAAAAATTAAGTTGCCAAAAAGGATTCATCAGCATATATATTTATAGCCGTTGGGATGTAAGTGTGTTGTGAGTAAATGTTTTGGATGTGGGCTTTATCTTAAAACCTTTTCAATCAATTCTTATATAAAATTTTATCCAAAATAGGACTTGAAACATAACATCAAATTTTAGGAGGTAGTTTTTAAGGAAGGGAGATAATTTGAAAAGCATTTTTAAAAAGTAGTACATTTAGTTACTAAAAATGATCTCAAGAAACTTGGTTCGGATTTTTACCAAGCATGCACAATTGAGCAACACAATTTGGTGTAGATTTTGATTTGTTCAAGCATCTCTCCAGGGTACAATGTGTAGTGTCAAGGTCACTTCAGAACTGAGTAAAGTTGACTTAATTTTCAGAAGCATATTATCATTGGTCATTTATTTTGATTGACACGGGCACTCCTTGTGACAGGGCCTTTCTTTGTGGATTGCTACTGTTGATATTGTGAACTTCTACACTTCACATAAAAAAAATTTTGCCAATAGCTTTCGAGTCTCCAGAGCTTTAATATTGTATTTGTATATTCTATTTAATAAGACCTACCCAATGGCACAAAAGCACTTGACCTATGACCCCAATGACATTTGACCTAACTATCAAAAACTTAATCATTTTCTTCAACATATCAAAACTTCATAAATTGAAGATAACTTGCAGGTGCATGAGTGAACAATTTGTTCAGAAAGAATGTGGATTCTATTAGTGGCCATAAATTTTGAAATACAATGATAGAGCAATAACTAGGACCTACTTTCCAAATATTTTAATTATTGCATTTGGTACACATGTGTAAATTTCCTCCAATGAGCTTCTCTGGCCGCTTGTTAAAAGTGTCTTCCAAACAACTGTATTCATGTATTAATCCAAAATGACTGTTTTCTTACATCATATTCTAAAATTCTGCACATGTTACTAAATATACCACTGGTTTTATTTCAATATTTCAGTTGAGGGTTTGGGAGCAGGTGGTGACCATGATGAAGGTTATGAAGATAGTAGTGATGAAGATGAAGATTATTGAAATATATATATACTGTGTTCAGAGATGGAAATGAGGAGGAGGATGGGAAAATACGAGACCTACATTCAGAGTTAGAGATGGAGATTAAAGGCACAAGAACCGCATTCAGAGTTAGAGATGGAGATTAAAGGCACAAGAACCGCATTCAGAGTTAGAGATGGAGATTAAAGGCACAAGAACCGCATTCAGAGTTAGAGATTAAAGGTACAAGAACTGCATTCAGAGTTAGAGATGGAGATTAAAGGCACAAGAACCGCACTCAGAGTTAGAGATGGAGATTAAAGGCACAAGAACTGCATTCAGAGTTAGAGATGGAGATTAAAGGCACAAGAACTGCATTCAGATAGAGATGGATATTAAAGGCACAAGAACTGCATTCAGAAATAGAGATGGAGATTAAAGGCACAAGAAATGCATTCAGAGATAGAGATTAAAAAGCACAAGAACTGCATTCAGATAGAGATGAAGATTAAAAAGCATGAAAAACTGATTAGGAGGAAGAGAAGGATGATTAATGACAAGTACTGGTCCTTGTGGACTGTGCCATATTATAAATTTGGGGAATTTGAATGAGATATATTTGTTATGCACCTGTCTTAGACAAGTTGTTTTTTGGTATATTGCTGTCTGTCTGACTGTCAGCACCTTCTGGATCAGATCAAAACAATAATTGTGATCCTAGGATCATCAAACTTGTTACACATGTTTCCAATGATCAGAGGAAGAAGTCAAAAGTTTCTTATCAAGTTATCCTTTATTGGAGAGATATCAATCTTTTTTTTCACAGTCATCCTAGGACCAACATTTTATCTATTTTCTTTAATATTGAGAAACTGTTGAAAGAACACTGTCACAGCCATTTTGGGACCAGTGAATGGTTTATTTGGATGTCAATCTTTTTACCTTACCTTAAACCAGAAGGCTCATGAGTTTTTGATTGAAATTCGTTGTCTGTCATAATTATCGTAAACTTTTCATATTTTCATCTTCTTCTCTGGAGTCGCTGTGACAAGAAGCAATGCACCAGTTACAAAAAATCTTCTTTATTAAACTTTAACTTGTGTGCTTTCAAATGTTCGTCTCCAGATCTACCGAGCCAATTTTAGTCTAACTTAGCGCAAAGTATTCTAGGGTAAGTTGGGTAAAGGGAATTCAAATGAAGGGCCTTTCCAAGGGGAGGTAACAGCAAAATAATG